>NC_057704.1:2930484-2930734 GCF_014466175.1 Vespula pensylvanica
TTTTTTTTTCCCCCTTTTTCTTCTCAATGACACACGAACAACGAAATTGGGTATTAACATATCTGGAATATACGTTTATACGTCAATACGAAGTACTATACAAATATGATCTCGCCGTTCGAAAAAGAGAAAATGACAATGCACCGTTTCATTCGTAATTCGTGAAAAACCCTGGCTACATGTTTAATGAAGCTAATATTTGCTTCGCGGCACCTTGCTTTCTCTCTCTCTCTCTCTCTCTCTCTCTCTC
>NC_057704.1:2930755-2939085 GCF_014466175.1 Vespula pensylvanica
TCTCTCTCTCTCTCTCTCTCTCTCTCTCTCTCTCTCTCTCTTTGATCGATTCTCCGTTTAATAGACTGCTCTAAAAGGTCAACGTTGACAAATTAAACAGTTGCTCGGACGTTTAACGAAACGGTTTATTATTAATGTCGAAAATTTTATCCGTATTTATTTACTGGACATATCGTTTCATATATATATATATATATATATATATTTAAATATATATACACATATATATATATTTATATATTGCACGAACATATGAATATTCGTATATATATATATATATATATATATATATATATATATATTCGTATGTAATATCTATACTGAATATGTGCGCGAGTTTTATCGAATAAAAAAAAAAAAGAAGAAAAAGAAAAGGAAAGGGGTTGGAAGTAAGGGTGAAGGTAAGAGTAGATGTTGTAAAGATAAGAGAGTCCAAGTGTCGATAGAAAACTATGTAATTCGATCGTATTAGAGTCTCTAATTTCCCCCTCTTCTCCCTCTTTCTCCTTCAACTAAACAACCAATCACATTCCCCTCCCCTCTCCACCCAATTTCGTATATCCATCCTCTCGTTCATATCATTTTCATTTGTGCGCTGCTCGTTTATCGATTACAAGTTTCGAATGAAACGAACGAATTGAAGAAAACAGACAAGGAAAAAAGAAAAATGAGAACGTGGAAATTCGAAATTTAGTCTCGTTAATTTGATCGTGATTTATGTTCGTTCGTTCGTTCGTTAGTTCGTTAGTTCGTTAGTTCGTTAGTTAGTTCCGAATTTACGAAATAAATAATCGTAAATAGTCGTTGTTATGGCACAAAATTATTGCTGGGGTAACTTTTGGGAAGACTTATGTATAATTTAAATTATATAAAATTTTGGTCCTGTTTCTCTTTCTGTTTTTCTTTTTCTTCTCTTTTCTTTCTTTCTCTCTTTGGTACAAATTTGTAAAGAAAAGGAAAAAGGAATGAATCACGAGAAGTTGATAATATTTTCGAAACGATCGCTTGTTCGTTGCGTACGTGAACGTAAAATATTGTAAAACATATTTTGAAAAGAAAAAAAGACGAAGAAGAAGAAAAAATTGCGATAAAGATAATAATATCGTTCGATAATAACTCGTTTTAAGTCTAACAAGTTTTCAATCTATTTTTATCGAAACGAAGGATTTTTTTAACGAAAATGTAGCCTCACTTAAAGTATTTCGAATGACACAAATCGAATGATATAAAATTGATTTTGATCGAGGTCCCGTGCTCGAGTTTGGTTTCACCTTTGACATTAAATCATCCTGTTTTGCGTGACACTGCACGCATACACGAGCTGTGTAATCTACTGACCTGTACTTTGTGCGGATTCATTTAGGTCTCGAGTTCGTGACAAAATTGAAGCGAAAATTTAACGTAACGCCAGAGGTAACTTTTACGAAAGGGAAAACGATTTCGTAACGCGTAGATCGAATCAAAAGAAATAATAATAATAATAATAATAATAAAAAGAAAAGGACAAAGAAGAAGAGAAGAAGGAAAAATAAAAAGAGAAAACAATTTCGAAAGCAAGAAAGGCGAAGAAAAAAAAAAAAAAGAAAGAAAAAAGAAAACTCATTTACGCAATCGTAAATTTTTGCACTTGTTAAAAGAACTTAAAAGAACTGAAAAAAAACAGGAATCATTTAATTGCGACACGTAAAATATTTTCGATTATTTATTTTTACAACCCTTACGATCGGCGATATTTAAAAATTATTACGGGTAAAAGAAACCACAAAAAAAAAATGAAATAAAATAAAATAAAATAAGATGGATAACGTAAACTAACCCAGCAAATGCAGTGAATAAGAGAGAGAGAGAGAGAGAGAGAGGGGGAAAAAATGTGTTAAAACTTTTTCACCGAGGATCGTAACTTAAAAGTATAGAGGAATAATTAAAATAATATTACACAATATTCTTACCTCGTATTATCTTACCTCGTTTACGAGGAATAGTTGGTAGTCCTTGATACTAAAGCCCGAGTATATCATTAAAACTATAGTAGATGAGAAAAATTAAAAAAAGAAAAAAAAAAAAAAGAAAAAAAAAAAAGGCGTACAAGACAACTGCTACGTCTTTTACTCGAATGAAATTACATAGATATATTATCATACTATTTATTCGAACGAAAAAACTTCGATAAATGTTTTTCCGCTTAATATTGTTAATTTGCAATAATAACTCAATGGTTATACTCAGTTGTGGGAACTACGTTTCACAGTTTTTGACAATTGGTCTTAAAAAAAAAAGATAAGTAAATATCGTGCGTCGTATAAGAACTTAAAGTAACAAGAGTAATTAATACCTTTTAAACGGACTAGAAACACTATAGAGATTGGACGATGTTCATCGTGAAGGGTTAAAAGGATAAGAAAAAGAAGAAGAAAAAGAAGATAAAATCGACTGACTAATAAATTTTTCTGATAGATTAGATTCGCATAATTCGTTTGATTTATTAAAAAAAAAAAAAAAAAAAAAAATAATAAAAGCCAACAACACACACGCGCTTTAAAACGTATTACTTGTAATAATCAAGCGAACGATTATGTTTTAATCTTATTTGAAATTTCTCTGTTTTTTTTTTGTTTTTTTTTTGTTTTTGGTTTCTTTTTTTCCCCACGAAAGATATGTAAGAAACGTATATAAATATTATTTTTGATTATCTTGTGCGCGATCGCTTTCGTAATTTACGTAAAATCTTACGTATTTATCACACGTCAAACGATTTTTATCATCGGATTCAGAATCTCCTGATAATCATCTTCATATACGGTCGTGTAGTATTCGTAATATTTTAAATTAATAGTTTAACAAATTAGGAACCACAAACGACGTTATAAGAATTCTCCTGACAATACGCGCGCGCGAAAGAGAAAGAGAAACAGAGAAAAAGAGAGAGAGAGAGAGAGAAGAAATAGAGAGAGAGAGAGAGAGAGAGAGAGAGAGAGAGAGAGAGAGAGAGAGAGAGAGAGAGAGAGAGAGAGAGATTAACTTCGTTTAAAGAGCCTCCAAGATTAATTATCGTGAACCGTTAATTACACGAAGATTATTGGTCCGTAGAGTAAAAGTTTTGTAAATTTTATAATCGATTACATCGTACCAGAGCGAAAGTAAATCGTCCGTCGAATCATCGTAATTTCTTTGGATCGATCGATCGATACGATCTACGAAAGGCAAATAATTAAAATGTTATCGATCAATTGTGCAATCTCATCGGGAAGATTAATCGAGTAGGTCGTATCGATCGTCGAGAAAATAACTCATTCAAAAATTCTTTATTTTTGTGATTACTTGATTCGACGGAGCTCCTATTTATCGCTCCTATTTTCTATTTACAAATTCATCTTTCGATGCACGCACTTAATTAGACCTTTTCTATATTTAAATTTATAATTCCTTTTTTTTTTTTTCCTTTTTATTTTATAACTATATTTATATATATATATTTTTTATTTTTGTTATTATTATTATTATTATTATTAATTATTAATTATTAATTATTATTATTATTATTATTATTATTATTATTATTATTATTATTATTATATTTATATTCACATTCTATCGATCGTCTTTCTCTTTCTCTCTTTCTCTCTCTCTTTCTCTCTCTCTCTCTCTTTCTTTCCTTCTTTCTTTTTGTTTAATGTCGGCCAATTCGACGTTTGTAATATTATCTATCTCTCGTTATAATTCAATATAATTTTACTTATTATCAATTAGTTAATTATGTAAAAAGGAAAAAGAAGATATGGACGAAAAGATCTTGGTAATATCGAATTTTTCGCGTCCAGATTAGAGCTCTTACTAGTCGTTCGAATTTTGACGGATTATGTCCACGAACTATTTCGGGGTATTTCGAGTACACAAAATCTTTGAATAGTAAGAACACTAATACATACACACATATATATATATATATATATATACACACACTCACGTTTGTATTTACAATATTAACGCTATAAATTTTCAATATTTATTATAGAGACAGAGTAAACGTATCTAATCTTGTTTACGTTTAATACTATATCTTTCTCTCTCTTTCTCTTTCTCTTTCTCTCTCACGCACACATATATACATACACGTAAATATATCCACTTTCTCTCTCTCTCTCTCTCTCTCTCTCTCTTTCTTTCTTTTTCTTTCTCGTTAATATTCTAACATAAGCGATGAGACAAAGGAAGATTTATTTATATTTCTACCTGTCGGCAAGAATCATGAATAATTTGTTTATACCGTTAAAATATTAAAATACACTGCTATTAATTATTATGTATAATACGTTAAAAATGCGAACAAAATTCGGACACACTTACTCGGTCTCTTTCTGTTTGCGAAAAAATGAAGGAAAAAAAAAAAAGAAAAAAAAAAAGAATAAAAGAAAATAAATAAATAAATTAATTAATTAAATAATTAATCAAAAAAAAAAAAATAAAAGAAAGAAAGAAAGAAAGAAAGAAAGAAAGAAATATATAAATCCGTAAACGGATTCTCTTTTCGAAAAATTTATAGTATTAATTGACACACAAATGTCGACGTGAGTTTCCTTGTTTTTTTTTTCTTTTTTCTTTTTTTTTTTCTCGTTTGTTTGTTTTTTGTGTTTTTTTTTCTTTCCTTATTTTTGTTCTTAACGTACGCATTTATCCTTATCATATTTACACGTGAATAAGAAGGGACGACGACGATCGATTGATTCACTTTGTAGAATATATTATTATTCATATAACTATCTATGTATCTCGAGAAATTCTAATCCCAAGACTTCATTATAATAATATATAATCGTCGGCCATGATCTCGAATTAATTAGATCTAAAATAATCATCTAAATATTTCAATCTCATTGTTATATTCGCAATATTAATTCTGTAGTACCTTTTTCGAATTTCGGTGTTCGTAGATCACAGCGCGCGTTTCAGACTTCCATTATGCTATCTGTTTCTATTTAGACCGACTTGTGCGACTTACTTATCACCGACCTTGACGGATATCCGTATCAATCCGTTTCTTTCATTTTATTCTGTTCTATTTTCTCTCTCTTTTTTTTTTTTTTTTTATAATTATTTACCATTCCTTCTCTTTTCGTTCTTTAGGATATCTCACCTTCGATTCATCTTCCTTTTCTATTTTCTCATTGTTGATCAACGAACGTGGGACATCGAAGAAATAATATATATATATATATATATATATATATATATATATATATATAAAAGACGATAATCGATGGACGATCGATCGCCACGACGCGAGACTTATTTAATTATATAAATATTATTTACAATATATAGTAATAATCGCGGACACTCTTGCAACACGCATATACATAGATATTATGTATATATATATATGTATTTATGTATTTATGTATGTATTTATGTATGTACGTATACATGTATATATGTATGTATGTATGTATGTATGTATGTATGTATGTATGTGTGTATGTATGTATATTGCTTTATATCGTTCGTACGATTTTTTGCTCTTCTTTTTCATCTCCTTCATGATTGTTTGTTTGTTTGTTTATTTGTCTGTCTATCTGTCTGTTTATTTGTTTGTTTGTTTGTTTGTTTGTTTGTTTGTTTATTTTCGTTTTGTCATTTTCCTTTCTGTTTCTTTCCTTTCCTTTTTTTTTTTTTTCTTTTTCATCGCAAACACACCGGATAAAAATTTTCGTTCTTGAGGAGCTTCTTAAGGATTCTCTTGGATTTGTCGACGATTATTAAGTACGAAACCAACGCGAAATCGATGCTAATCTCTCACAGCTTGTGAGAGAAATATGATAATGAAATAAAAACAGAATATACATATATATAAGAAAAAAAAAAAAAAAAAAAAAAAAAAAAAAAAAAAAAAAAAAAAGAGAGAATGGAAAAAACGAAAAATCGCGAGAACAACAACAACAATAACAAGAACGAGCGATTGTAAGTACAGTCACCGCTAAGTAAAAAAAAAAAAAACAAGATATATATATATATATATATATATATAAAAGTTAAAAGAAACATAGAAAAATCCGTTGTGAGAAAAAAGAAAAAGAATTGAAATAAAAAAGGAAAAAGGGAAAAAAACAATAAAAGAAAGAAAGATAAATAAATAAATAAATAAAAACCTCCGAGAGATTCCAGGAGTTATTCCTCGAGTTTGTAAGAAGGAACGGGTTGAACCCGAACCTGAACCCGAACCCGAACCTGAACACGATTCGACCGTTCGTCATTTATTAATAACGCACAATCACGCAAACGTGAAACAAACGTACAAGCATTCCTATCATATCTCTCTCTCTTTCTCTTTCTCTCTCTCTCTCTCTCTCTCTCTCTCTCTCTCTCTCTCTCTCATGCACACACACATTCTCTCACTCTCACTCTCACTCTCTCACTCTTTTTTTATTGAAGAAAGCGCAACGAAGAGGACAACGTTACCAACGATAGATTGTCCTCGCAGGATTCTTCGATTTGTAGCGATCCGATGATGAGTAAAACAAACACACTCGAGACTATTTTGTTTTTCGAGTGTGTATATATATATATATATATATATATATATATATATATATATATATATTATATCGTCTTTGGCGATTATTCTTGGAGAAGAAAGAAACGTATTATTTATATAAACGAAAGGAAGTAATTAACGAAAGAGCAGAGTCTCTCTCTTTCTCTTTCTCTCTCCCTCAAGGCAATATATAAATCTAAATAGTAGAGAGATCGGTAGATAAAAAAGAAAAAACAAAAACGAAAATTAAAAAAAGAAAGACTAAAAAAAAAAGAAAATCAGAAGAAAGAAAAAGAAAAAGGAAAAGAAAACCGTAACTTTTGCGGTTAGAAGGAAAGGAAGAAGAATTAAAGCGGAGTATAGGGAGCTGAAATATGTGAGTTGAGAAAGGGGTTGGACGATCGAGCAGATAAGAATAAGGATGATGGAAGAGGTAAAACAATTCGATCGAAATTCGTTCGATCGAATGATCGTCGAATCGACGGAATCATCGACTTTTTTTAGGGAGGTTGGAGGTTGGAGGTTGGAGAGGAGGATTGGTATAGTTAGGGGATGGAGTACAACGTGTAAGTAAGAGAGGATCTAATTGTCCGATGATAGTCCTCTCAGGATCCTGTACGTTGTAACCATGATGTGGAAGGTGGTAGTGATGGTAGTGGTGGTGGTGGTGATGATGATGATAATAATGATGATGATGGTGGTGCGTCGTAAGGTGGGCCAGCTGCAGCACCAACAGCAGCAGCAGCAGCAACAGCAGCAGCAGCGGCAGCAGCAGCAGCAGCAGCAGCAGCAGCAGGTTGGTCCAAATTGGACGGTGGTCAGGGTAGGCCAAATCCGAAGAAGGGTGCGACCCCTGGTCGATCGTCAACGACGAGTCGTGGCGATGGTAGCCGCGGTGGTCGCTTCCTCCGCGGGGCCATCAGCGACCTCTACAATGAGCCCTTAGCGTAGAGCGTCTCCTTGTGCTTGGTACGTATATGGGAGCGAAGGGTGTCGATCCTGCTGTAGGTGGCCGGGCAGTAAGGGCAGAGTGACCTTTGAGCCGTATGTATGTGGAAGTGGTGCCATCGATTGGTCACCTGTTTACCGCAGGCACGGCATCTCCATAGGGCCGGGCTGCCAAGCGATCCGGCGAACATCTCGTGATATGAGAGACCCACCGGCACGCTCGGCATCGTACCTGCAAAACCCACAACACGAGCCTTCATCCTCTCCGTGCCTCTCTCTCTCTCTCTCTCTCTCTCTCTCTCTCTCTCTCTCTCTCTCTCTCTCTCTCACGTTCTCTCTCGCTCTCACTCAAACTCTCATTTTCTTTCTTTCTTTCTTTCTTTCTTTCTTTCTTTCTCTCTCTCTTTCTTTCTTTCTTTCTCTTTCTCTCTCTCTCTCTCTTTCTCTCACTCATTCATCCTATCTCACCCTATCCAATCTTTCCTCTCTTTCTGTTTCTTTCTTTTTTTCTCTCGTTTTTTCTTTATTTTTTTTCTTCCTTTCGTTCTTTTTTTTCTTTTTTTTTTTTTTTACTTTCACCCTATCCAGAGGACACCCTCCTCGTTATACCCCCTCTTCCTTCTTCCCTCTGACATATACCTTATCCTTTTATTTTCTTTTCTTTTTTTTTTTTTTTACTTTTTTTTCTTTCGCTTTTTTCATTCCTTTCCGGTTCGTCTTCTCTTTTCTTTTGTGTGTGTGTGTTTTTTTTTTGTTATATTTCCTTTTTGCGTCCCTTTTATTTCGAATTTTCTTGCTTACTTTTTCTTTTTCTTTTTCTTTTCTTTCCTATTTTTTTTTTTTTTTTTTTTTT
>NC_057704.1:2951225-2954015 GCF_014466175.1 Vespula pensylvanica
ATGAAGATAGATATATATATATACATATATCATATGTGTGTGTATATACATATATATCCATAATTAAACCGTAATTTGTATATATTATTATATAAAGAGATATTATTAATATAATATAGTACTTTTTTTTTTCTTTAATTAGTTTAATAATGTACAATAAGACGACGCGGCCCCTAACACTCGGCGGTAATTGAAAAAACGAAACGCCTAAGACGTGCTTCCCTTATTTCCTAATCCTAATCCCTAGGTAACACCTACTTCCTAGTTTTAACTACACTCATAATGTTCACTTGCACAGCCATAGTTTCTTTCTTTGCTTTTCTTCACGCTTCGAAACACACTGATCACATATATGAATCGTCAATATCACCACTCTTCCTTCACGGCCGTCTCTTCTCTAGTTATTTTTTTGTTCCTTTTTAATTCCTATCAACCCTTCGCCACTTCTCACCCTCTCTCTTTCTCTCTCTCTCTCTCTCTCTCTCTCTCTCTCTCTTTCTCTCTTCTCTTCTCTTTCTCTCCGTCGCTAGGATTAAACGGAACGATAAGAAAGATTTCTCATTTCATTATCGATTTATTTTTATTTGTTTGAGTTACGAAATGTTCCATATGTATGTATGTGTATGTGTGTGTGTGTATATATATATATGTATATATATATAAAATATTTTATATTATATATATAATATTTATATCAATATTTATATATAATATATATAATATTTCATATTATATATATAATATTTATATATGTATATGTATATATTTTCACTCCTGTTAACACCAGCTGGTCTCCTTTTATTAATACACATATACACACATATATATATATATATTATTCGTGTAAATATACATTACCATTCGCAACGTCTCAAGAGATTTTTCAGAGAGAAAAAGAAAAGGAAAAAAGAAAAAGAAGAGAGAGAGAAAGAAAACGAAGGGACAAATCTTTTTTTTTTTTTCACCCGAGACGACCATCGACGACGACGACGACGACGACGACAACGACACCCCCCCTATCCATTATCTCCTCGCACTTCACCATTAACGTATCCACGGAAAACTTAAGTTATCCGCCGAGTGATAAGTACCACGGTCTACGCTTTTACTATCGCAATATTGCACAGATTATTTCTTTTTTTTTTTTGTTATTTTATTTCTTTTTTTTTTTTTGTTATTATTTCTTCATTAAATTCATCTCAATTTCAATAAGGTGTTAGCACCAATCTATTATATCACAATGTTCCACTCCACACCACGCAATTGCAAATATATAAATACCTATATGTAATAGTAGTAATAGTAATAATAGTAATAATAATAATAGTAGTAGTAGTAGTAGTAGTAATAGTCGTGGTAGTAGTAAAAGTAGCAGTAGTAGTAGTGATAGTAGTAGTAGTAGTAGTAGTAGTAGTAGTAACAGTAGCTGTAGCAGTAGTAGTATGGTAGTAGTAGTAGTAGTAGTAGTAGTAGTAGCAGTAGTAAAAGTTGTAGTAGTATGGTAATAGTAATAGTAATAATAGTGTTAATTGTTATAGTAATAATATTTATATTAATAGTCGTAATTGTAATACGTACTGTAATAGTAATAGTTAATATGCAGCGGTAATTTATTTTTGCGCTTAGATAATAAAAAAAAGGTTTTTTCTGTTCTTTTATTTTCTTTTTCTTTTCTTTTTTTTTTCTTTCTTTGTTTTCTGTTTTTTGTTTTCACCTTTGTTTACGATACAACAGCCACGTTAGATATCACCGAATTAGATTATCGGTAGGACCGCTCCGAAATTGTTTCGCGTTAATAATAATTTTCCTTTCTTTTTTTTTTTTTTGTTTCTTGCCTTTTCTCCCTACTCGCCCTTCTTATTCCACTTCTATTTCATTTTCTTTTTCTTTTTTTTTTTACTTCTTCGTTAAATTTCCCTAGAGTCCGAGTATTTCTCGCGTCCGTTTTCAACCTTTTCATTATTATTTTGTTATCCAGAAAAATACGTTTTTGTTTTTATTTCTCGTTTTACACGTATAGTAAATTTTTTTGTTCTTATCTTTTTTTTTTTTTTCATTTCGTTCTAATCGAACAGTCGTTTACATCTCTCTAGATTTCGTCCGCTTCGATGACCATAGTCAGAGGGGTGGGTGGGTGATTAAGAGGATCGAATTAATAATAATAATAGAAGAAAGAAAAAAAGAAACGAAAGAAATCAACGAATCAGCGCCGAAAAATGATGGACGCGTGAGAACGAGAAGAAAAGATAAGAAAGAAAAAGAAGAGAGAGAAAGAGAGAGAGAGAGAGAGAGAGACAGAGAGAGAGAGAGAGTGAGAGAGAGAAAATAAAAAGATAAAGCAAGGCGAGGTGCACGAAATTTTATTAATTTTTCCAAGGAAAATATGATAATAGGATGATAATTATTATGTAAAGGACAGTGGAAGGGCGTAGCGAGAGCTTTTACATTTACATTAGCTCTTCGACTTTATTGATTCTAATTAGCATTAATAATGAAGTATAATAACAAGTGCTTCGAACCATAGTGGATCTTTTCAAAACATTACGTATATTTGACTCGTTCGTTAGAGAAAAAAAAAAAATAGAAAAAGAAAGAAGAATAGCAAAAAGAAAAAAAAAAGAAAAAAAAAATACGAAGATTACATTATATATTACATTTTATTTTCCATTAGATTGCAAATGATTATTGTACGAGTGAGACATTTATTTTACCATATTGAAACAAACGAACTTTCTACTTTCGAAGCTTCGATTGATTGATTAATTAATTTATTTATTTATTTTTTTTTTT
>NC_057704.1:2954115-2961615 GCF_014466175.1 Vespula pensylvanica
TTTTTTTTTTTCATTATTTATTCAACTCGCGTGGAACTTAAAAGAAGAGTACAGATCGAAAAAAAAGGAACACGTCAGATTAGAAATAAAAAAAATCAAATGCACATAATTTCGTCGCTTATCGAAACGTATGAACAAGTTTCTAGTTATAATTTCTAATAAAAAGCAAAAAAAAAAAAAAAGAGAGAGAGAGAGAGACAACGTCGTAGGAGTAAATATATTTCTACTTTGAATTGTTAATTTTAAATTGCATGCTTGACAAAAAAAAAAAAAAGAATAGAAAAAAAAGGAAAAAGAAATTATGACAAAAGGCACACACACACACTCTCTCTCTCTCTCTCTCTCTCTCTCTCTCTCCATCTTCATCTCTATCTCTATCTTTATCTCTCTTTCTGTATATTACGATAATTTGTCGATACAATATCGTGAATTTCTAAACATTGCATTTCGAAATCCGAGAATACATATTAAACGAAGTGAAACGGATAGAAGGGTTGTGGAAACAAATTTTATATTAAATCCGAATTAATAAATCTTCTTTTCTTTTTTTCTTTTTTTTGCTGTTCTCGTTAAAATAAATTCGATCATCACGGATAGATAGATCGAGAGAGTGTACATACGTTTGCCATCGTATCAAACATATACATATATATATATAAAATGGTGTAACGTCGTTTCGATTAAAAATCATTAACGATATAACGAAATAAAGAAATGAAACGTTCCCACGGAATTCCGATCGTTGGAAAATCGTATTATGATTTACAATGGTCTATCGTTTCATAATCTCTCTTTTTCTTCCTTTATTAAAAAAAAAAAAAGAAAAAAAAAAAACAAATCCGTTATTAAATATTAAATCAATATTAAATCTGAATCATTTATCGATTAAAATCGTCCGATCGCTGCTAATCCTCCGTTTAAATTCGTAACAATCTTTTTTTTTTTTTACTTTCTTATATTTCTGTTTTTGCTTTTTTTAATTCTTTTTTTTTTTTTTTTTTTTTTTAAATCGTCATTTGTACGTGAAAATTTGTGTATACGCGCGAGGGTAGGTTGGAAGTGAGGGTTAAAAAAAAAAAAAGAAAGGAGATGATCGATAGAATTTTTTTTTTTTTAAACAAACAACGTGCAAAGAAGAAGGGAAAGAGAAGAAGAAAGAAAGAAAATAAGAAAGAAAGAAAGAAAGAAAGAATGAAAGAAAGAAAGAAAAAGAATATAAAATCGTTGAAAAGCAAAAAAAAAGTCGGCTGCGACTGACGTACTAATATAGCCCTACGATAAATCCCGTTTCTGATTCGTCTAGACGAGCTTGTCTGACGAAACTGCAACGTAATTCGATGCAGTCTGAAGGGTGGGTAACGGCTAGGGAATTGTGCAGAGATGTATGTATATGTATATGTCTGTATATCTGTGTCGTACGTCTCCTTTTTATTCTCCCTATAAATAACATAAAAGGAATGCTCACGTTCTCTTTATTTCTCCGACAACTGAATAGACGGTTTCGCATAATATTTGCCCCGATTTAAAGGGTAAACAGGAATAATCGTATATACTCGACATATCTACGTAATGTATACGTTTGTGTATATATGTATATATATATATATATATATATATATATATATATATATATATATACACACAAAACGAACAAGATAATTTTACTTCACCTTCGAGACGATAATTTGTATTTTACGATTCGAATACGAACTGATAAAATCATACGAATTGATATAATTCACAAACCGAATTTCATAAAGAATTTAATTATTCTCCGATTAAAAAAGAAAGTATTTCATATTCGTTTCGATATGAACGTATGTACGTTAAAATAATTTCTTATTTATAATTCCAACGATTTATATTAATTTTTAACATTTCTATGCGTCGCGTAAAACATTTTATTACGATTGATAATTAAAATATTATTGAATATTAAACAACGTTTCAATCTCCATGTTATTATTCTCCAAGTCTACTAGATATATATATATATATATATATATTCGATCTTTTGAATTATTATATTTTTGATTCTTTTTCTTTTTTTATATTTTTTAACTTTGTAGAAACAATTAATCTCGGTTACGTTTTAATAGATACGAACGAATTTCTTGATTATTTCGAAATCGAAGATAAAAATATTTTCTGTAAGGATTATATATATATAAAAAAAAAAAAAAAAAAAAAAAAAAGAAAAGAAAAATATAGTGAATAACGAAGTCGTCGAAGTAATTGAAAGAGGAAATGGAAAAATGATAGAGAACGATTCGATTCTTTGAAATGTGAAACGTCGACGATATGCAAGTGTCCTTTCTAAGAATAAAACGAAATTTAAAAAAAAAAAAAAAAAGAAAGAAAAAAGATTCATAATTCATCATAAGCAAAAAATAATCGATCGCGCGAATATACGATTCTTGAATTGAATTAAGTATTGTCTAAATTAAGTAATAAATTAATTTTTCATACTTTTTTTTTTTTGTTTTTCCTTTCTATTTTTAATATTTCGTATATAGTCGATAGTTTTTAACGCGTTTACGAATACACACACACACACACACACGTATGTATAATTAAATAAATTAAATGTTATCGCGGATAACGTAGTACCTTTAATAAATTTCCCTTTAAGATAAATTCAGCTCCGATTATTCTCTTTGAAAAATATTATAACGCTTCAAAGGATCGTTATTTCCATCGTAAGTTAACGCCATAACGAAAAATGAGAAAATAGACGAGAAAATAGAAATAATCCGTCTCGATAATAAATTTCTCTCTCTCTCTCTCTCTATCTATCTATCTTTATCATTAACTTTATCTCGATTTCTATTTCTATTTCTATCTCTTTCTTTCACGATGTACGACGATTTCGTACGATGACGACGATGACGACAACGACAACGACAACGACAACGACAATGATTACGACGATTCGAATCTTCAAACAATTTACGTCCACATAGAAGCATTAGATACATAACGCGCTTTATTGTACGTCGAGCTATTTAAATGCAAATTTCTATCGTTAGATTGATAGATAGATTATCGATTGTAATTGTCCGATCGATCGGAGAGAATAACGTTCCCGATATCCCATTTCGAATCCCATTAAATAGAAATTCTATGAACGCTTCCATTTGTAAACGCGTTTTATAACACCATCGAATCTTATCGAACATTTGTATAAAGATAGAGAGATAGATAGATAGATAGATAGATAGATACATAGATAGATAGATAGATAAAGAGGAAGAGAGAAAGAAAAAGAGAGAGTTACAATTTTCGAGTCTCAATTATTTCTTGTTTTTCTTTTCTTTTTCTTTTCTTTTTTTTTTTTTTTTTTTTTAATTTCTTGTATATTTTCATTAATAATTTTTATTATTTTATTACGATTTGTTTTCTCGTATAAACTCTCTCTTTCTTTTTGTGTATCTCTAAAACTCGATTAAGATTTTCAAATTGATTTTAACGAAAAGATCATGTTTCTTTATTTGAATCTTAAAAATTGAGAAATAGAGGGAGTGAAAATGAAAATAAAATAAAATAAAATAAAATAAAATAAAATAAAATAAAATATATATATATATTAATAAAAGGAGAGAAAACAGAAAAAGCTATTAAAAAGTTAGAAAAAGATAATCGACCATTTAAAAAAAAAATATATATATATTTAAATTATTCCGTTCGTATGTTTCTTTCTCTCGAGGTATAGTGAAATTATCTCAAGTTTTAGCAAGACAATTTGAAACTATAAATGTCCAAATTTTGATAGAACGTCCGACCATAAATGGTTCGTAATTAAGTCCAGTACAACTGGTTATATAAAGCTTAGTTAAACCGCGATAACGTGCCACGAGATAACAGATGAAAATTCATTTCTATTTCTCCTTTGTTAACAGGCAACATTTTCTCTGTGTTACCGCAAATATTACACACAAATATGTATGTGTGTGTGTGTGTGTGTGTGTATGTATAATCTATAATATAACGCGTTTTACGTGTGTTGGTAATAAATTTTACGAAGGCCAAAATGCAATGATATATCAAACGATACGTAATACCTCACCCACCCTATATGTTAGATGCATCTCTAACGAATTATTATTTTATCGTTTAATTTCGATTTTTAACGTGATATAATAGATACAAATCTATCTGTACGCATATATTTCCCCCATACTGAAATTTTTCATCGATTTATCGTAATTATATTTGTTCAATGAATCGTCGAATTTCTATTTCTCCTTTTTCTTCCTTAATATTTCTTTTTTATTTTTACTTTATTTCTTTCTTCTTCTTCTTTTTCTTTCTTTCTTTCTTTTTTTTTTTTTTTTAACAAGCTACGAGCTAAATATTTGGTCGAATTTTATGATCTACGATTTTCCCTTACTTACTTACTTACTTTCTTTTTTTCTTTCTTTCGTTCCTTTTTTTTCATTTTTCGTTCTCTCTTGAAAAAAAAAAAAAAAAAAAAAAAAAAAAAAAAAAAGAAAAAAAAATTGAAACGAAAAGAACAAATTAGCAAACTTCTTTAGAATAAATTATTAGCATCGTACCTGTCGATAATCGACCGAGCTTCTTAAACGTTAATGATAACAATTTTATATATATATATACATCCTATGTAAAAAATCTCACGTTTAGAAAATTCATTTCGAATTAAGAGATTGATCGTAGGGACATATTTTGCGTACATTTGTCTGGCACCTTCGAAGCATACGAAATTATAGAGAAATATAATTATCTTATTATAATTCTTCTTCTTATCTTTTTGCTTTATCATTAGAAACCTCATAGATTATTAAACGCACACATATGAAACGATTGCATACGTACACAGCATTCTAATCTTTCATTCACCACATTCGGCCATATTTATATATTCTCTCTCTCTCTCTCTCTCTCTTTCTCTCTCTCTATCTATCTATCTATCTATCTATCTACCTATTTATCTATCTATCTATCTATCTATCTATCTATCTATAATTTTCTTTCAGTGATCATCATTCAAAACTGCGTACGAAACACCCGGCAAGTATCCACATATGAATTATATACTATTTGGTAAAAAGCCAAAAAAATGCGCGATTACGGTCAAATCCCCCAAAATTTTCTAATATCAGCGAAAGCTAAATGAAAATAGATATATCTTTCATCTGTTTGTGTCCTGTATGTGTCGATCTATACGTGTATGTTTGCGTGTGTATGTATTGAAAGAGAGAAAGAGAGAGAGAGGGAGAGAGAGAGAGAGAGAGAGAGAAATAGAGAGAGAGAAAGAAAGTTGTAATAACAGAAAGAAAAAGCGAATATAATTCGAACGATATATTTCAAAATATATATACACGTGTGTGAATATACGTATATACATATTTAAATAATATTGTATAGTTAAATGTAAAGTTATTTGTGTATATATATATATATATATATATATACGTATACATATACATATATACATATATTTATAATGCTTGAAAATTAAATTCTTCTCGTCATGATTTTTTTTTTTTTTATTTATTTATATATTATTTATTCATGTATGTGTTTCTCTCTCTGACAACATTTTGTTATGTGTGTGTGTGTGTGTGTGTTTGTATGTGTTTGTTTGTTTGTGTGCGTGCAACTATCCCAACAAGACGTTTTTACCCTATACGTCCCGACAGGAGAGAAAAAAAAAGAAGAATAAAATAAAATAAAAGGGAAAAGAAAAACAAAAGAGAAAAATAAATAAATCTCACTGTATACACATGTTAATAATTATTATATATATATGTATATAAATATATATATATATATGTGTGTGTGTGTATATATATATATATATATATTTGTGTTCTGTGCTGCATTGCGGTAATTATTCGTTATAAACAGTGAATAACACATATATAAAATCATAAAACGATAAAACAAAATAAAATAAATTATCCAATATATTAATATACTTAATATTTTGACGTAATATATTAATATTCTGGTTATATATTATTATTAATATTATTATAATTATTATTAGAGTTATTGTTAACGTTATTAGTGATATATATATATATATAGATTTTTTTTTATATTATAATATATTATTATTATTAAATTATAAGTATGCGTGTTCGCGGTAGCCTTAACTATGCAAAGTGCCCTTTTTTGCAGCAAAGAGAAAAAAAGAAGAAAAAAATAACAGGAATATAAAAAAAAAAAAGACAAAAAAAAAAAGGAAGAAGAAGAAGAAGATGAAGAAGAGATAAGAGATAAGATCAACGATAATATCATTTCATCACAATGTGGCGGTTTGGCTCTTTGTATAGCTAGCGGACTCAACGTTACATAATGTGTGTATGTATATATGTATGTTATGTGTATGTGTGTGTAATAATTATTCCATACTTTGGTGTGTTTGCACATTTCATGTATGCGTTTGACATTCGTGTACACTCTGATTACTTCGTCCTTCATTGATAACAATTTTCATATCCTAAAAAAAAAAAAAAAAAAAAAAAAAACAATGAAAAAAAATGAAAAAAAAAATAATAATAATAATAATAACCGATCACAATTTAATCAAACATTCCTTATTAGATATTTAAAACTTTCAACGTTTGCCAAACATTACTTTATATTGGCCATGTGCGTGCGTATTTATGTATGCATGTATATGCGTCTGTACGTGTATGTGTATGTGTTTGTTTATATGCATGTCTATATACATATATAAAGTTATACATAAAATTTCTTCCCCCTCTAATAAAGAAAGAAGATAAGAAACGAACAAACAAACGAACAAAGAAAAAAGTAAGAAGAGCAGAGACTGATATTGCACCCCCAACCGATTATAATATATCAATTAATGTGCAACGATGTCGTAAGTATATATATATATATATATACATACATATATATATATATATATATATATAAAAATATATATATTTTATAACCATCCCATTGATGATAAAAATCAATTCTGTTTATCTACATATGCGTGTATTTATTCATGTATGTCTCTGTAAGTTATGTATGTATGTATGTATGTATGTATCTATGTATATATATATGTAAGTGTTTTTAGTTTTTTTTTTGTTTCCTTGTCCCCCATTTAAACATAAACTATATCTCCAACCAATGGTATAAGACTATAACGGTAGATTATATAAAATATAAAATATAGATACTATATAAATCATTCCGATTAATTAATAAATTCATATTTTCTTTGCCTGTGCGCACTTTCTCTCTCTCTCTCTCTCTCTCTCTCTCTCTCTCTCTCTCTCTCGCTCTCTCTCTTTCTCTCTCGCTCTCTCTTAAGTCCCGATTCGTGGAATGTCTCCTCGCGATCTTGTTCCACTATATTATATATTTCGCAAATATTTATTTATTATACAATCTCCCGTCGCGATCTGCGGATTATTAATTATATTATAAACTTTTAGGTGTTTCACCCCCGTTAAATTTTTTGTTTAATCTCCCCCTTAGAGACCCACCCGCCCGATTTTCCTATTTAAAAAA
>NC_057704.1:2966615-2981615 GCF_014466175.1 Vespula pensylvanica
TCTCCCACGCTACGCTTTGTTTCCGCCAGAAACCAGAAAGCATCCCCAGCATTTTTTTTTTCGCACCCTCTACTAACCCCCATCCCTTGTGTCCCTCAAACTCTCTCGACACAGCTCTCACTCTCTTTTACATTCTATTTTTTTTTTGTTTTCTTTTTATCTCCCTCTTCCTTTCTCTTTCTCTCTCTCTTTCTCTCTCTCTCTCTCTCTTTTTCTCTGTTCTACAGAGACCCTGTTTCCCATTCGTATTTAGTTTTTGATTTTTTTTTTTTTTCCAAAAATGTGCCGCTCCTACCACGATCAACCTAGCTCCCATATATATATATATATATATATATATATATATATATATATGTAGAAATAAATATATAAAAAAATTTATATATATACACATACATATAGAATGTTTTCTTTTTTTATTTTTATTTGTAAGTTTGTACACACAGCACCCACAGTTAAATATATATATATATATATATATATATATATATATATATGAAACACCACTCCCGCAAAAAGTTAAATAACAATTTTCTTCCTTTTACCAAAAACCACTTTTCTTCCCAGCGATATGAGCGCGTGCCGCGTTTGAAAACGTTAGAGACGCGTGTGTCGTGCTATGCCATTGCAATTTTTCGGTTAGAGAGCCGGTTTAATTGTGTGCGTGTGGGAATTCGTGTCGATTATGTAACATATAAATAAATCTTTCAGAATAAATCAAAACAGATATATTCATACATACATACATACATACATACATACATACATACATACATACATACATATATATGTGTGTGTATAATACATATATAAATGTATCTATTTTATGATCTGTGTGTACGAGTAAGAAAGATAGATAGATAGATAGATAGATAGATAGATAGATAGATAGATAGATAGATAGATGAGTACAAAGCTTAGAAGACGAAGCCGATAAAAAAATAAATAGATAAAAAACAATAAAAAAATAAAAAAAAAAAATGAAAGAAAAGAAAAAGAAAAAAAGGAAAGAGACGATGGAAGAAAGCAGGTAGGACGATGGAGCTTTTACGTGTGTCCAGGGCTGTGAATTTCTTTTTCTCTCTTTATTTTTATGATTCATTCTGTTTTTCTTTTTCTTTCCCATAAATTTATAATCCTGAAACGTTAATCCACGAGAGCTTTAAAAGTAGAATAAGAACACTTAAGGTATCAATTAATTCCTTTATCGTGAAAGATGATATCAAAATTACTTTGAAGGGATATTCTATATCTCACTCTTTATCGCAAGAAAAAAAAAGAAGAAAAGGAAAAGATATAAAATTACTACTTCTACATACATACATATATTTATATAATTTTAATAATTTCTATATTTATATATATATATATATATATATATATATATATACACATACATAAAAAATTAGTACTTCGTGTTTTCTAAGGAAGATCTCCGATCGATCCTTTATCCAATATATTAATCGCGAACGAATATTTTTATTAATATTTTCATTATTAATAACTCTATCTTTTTCTTCTAATGCAAACACAGTTTAACCATGTGCGATTAAATTCATAGAAATAACTGTTATCGGTTCGAAGTTAAAAGAGTCAATATTTCTCGACGATACCGATCAAATGAAGAGAGAAAGAAAGAAAAAGAAAAACAAAAAAAAAAATAGATAAATAAAAAGAAAAAGAAGAAAAAGAAATATTAAACTTTAAAAATATTCACAATTAGTAAAATTGTATACGCTATAAAAATGTGACTCGAGTTTATATATATAATATATATATATATATATTTTTTTTAATCGAGATTTATTCGTTCGCTCGTTTATTTTGTTTTATTCTCTTTTCTTGTGTTTTTTTTTCTTTTTTCTTATATATATATGTATAAATATTCGTTAAGTTTAATTGTATTCCGGAGAAAGTAAATTTAATGAATCTCTGGAAAGAATATATCAAGGAAGCTAGCATGATTTAACGGAAATGAGAAGAAAAAGGGAGAGATGGAGTGAGTAGACAGGATGGCAAGGAAATAAAAGAGAAGAATGAAAGCTTGTGTTTGTAATTATAAACAAAGAGGATCGATCGTGTTTCGATCGATCTTTCACGTCGTACCTAAATTTTTGTTATATAATTTTGTTAGTACACGTTAAAAACAAAAAAAAAAAAAGAAATATATATATATATAATAAAGAAGAGAAATTTCAAGGCTCCGTTTCTCTGAAAAAAAAAAAAGAAAAAAAAGAAGAAAGAAAGAAAAAAGTCGAAGAAAATACTCTCGAAATAAATGTAGCAGATCGATTATATTTTCTATAAATTCGATTTGTGTTGAATAAAATTCCGATGGACTTGCATTAAACGAAATCACGTCGTTCTCCGACAATGAAGGAAAAAAAAAAAAGGAGAATTGAAAAATTAAAAATATCGCTCGACTAATACAAACAACAAAGTAAATTTTCATTGGAAATCAAAAATAGGTTTTCTTCGACTTAAATTCCGACTTGTTCTTTCAGTCTTTTTGAAATGGAGCCTCGGAGTGCCATTTGTACGGCTCGAAGGAGATTCGATTTACATGAAAACAGAAGAACAAAAAGAAGAAGAAGAAGAAGAAGAAGAAGAAGAAGAAGAAGAAAAAAATATATCAAAAAGATTGCTTTTTCTTATCGCTTATATATGAACTTTTTCGTGATCGCCAATAACATCAAGGTCCTTAACGAATAATCGAACACTCGAATCTGTAATAATACAATCGAGTCACGTACAATACAGATATCCAACATTATACCAACTCAAATACGTTGAAATAATATTTTATGGAGTATACCGTGTAGCTATCAAAAATATATAAAATAAAATACGAAATATGGATTGAGTGAGAAAGAGAACGAGAAAGAAAAATAAATAAAGAGAGAGAGAGAGAGAGAGAGAGAGAGAGAGAGAAAGAGAGAAAAATTGTTTACCAGTTTATGGTTAAAATAAAACAAGAAAAAAAAGAATAAAAGATACGAATAAAATAAGAAAAAAAGAGAAGGTTAATAAGCGAAAGAGAACAAAGAAAAAAGAAAAAAGAAAAAAAAAGAAAAGCTTCGGAGAGTCGAATGTATCGAAAATTCGAAGGACTTTGGTTGATGGCACGAGCTCGATACCCAATTCAGCGTGAAACCCCAAAAAGCGTGATTTTCGCGTGTGTTATAGATCGCTATTCTCTTCTACCTTTCTCTCTCACTCTCTCACTCTCTTTCTCTCTCTGTGTGTGTCACCCTCACCCTCTCACTATCTCTATCTCTCTCTCTCTCTCTATTTCTCTCTCTTTAGCAATAAACAAGTCTATGGTGCAATATCGACGTTATCGATCGAGAACCATTATACATTCGATTTTCCACCCTTTATTCTCTCTCGAACTAGAGCTTCGCTCTAAATAATATTCGTCTGCTTGTTGTTACATCTATTCGGTTAAAAGGTCAAAGGTTATTTTTGCGATCGATGAGATAAGCGTGTCTATGTTGAATCCATGAAGAAAGAATGAAAGATAAATATTAGGGTTGAGTGAGAAAGAGAGAGAGAGAGAGAGAGATCGTATCAATTTTTTTTAAAAACATGTCATTCTTAACAAACATTAAGGGAAAAAAATAAATTAATCGTTCGCGTTTGTTAATCATTTACATAGATAAAATTAATCGTATATATATATATATTTATTACCACTGAAAATAAAAACTTTATACACATATAATAAATGTCACTTTTTATATGTATATATGTATATATATATATACACAGGATTATTATTAGTATTACTATTATTATTCTTACTATTATTATTAATATTATTATTAACAGTAATTATGAGTGAGTACCTTTAGTGTTAGTAGTAGTAGTAGTAGTAGTAGTAGTAGTAGTAGTAGTAGAGTAGTAGTAGTAGTAGTAGTAGTAGTAGTAGTAGTAGTAGTAGTAATAGTAGTAATAGTAGTAGTAGTAGTAGTAGTAGTAGAGTAGTAGTAGTAGTACGGGACATCATTATCCTTTGTTAGTCGACCAGATTCTCGCATGTATTTGTGCATGCGTGTACATGTGTATGTACGTGTATATGCATTTATGTATGCATGTATGTATGTTTACGTGTATGAATATATGTATACGGTTAGGCGTCAATTACAATTTCCTTCTCGCTTATTCGTAATTTAAAAAAAAAAAGAGAGAGAAAGAGAGAGAGAGAGAGAGAGAGAAAAGAAAAACGAAATAAAGAAATGATAGATAGAAAGATAGACAAATATAGAGAAAAAGATAAATAAAGAAAAGTGAAAGAGAGAGAGAGAGAGAGAGAGATTTATCAACAAAATCAAAATAAATCTGTCACTTTTTATTTCGTAAGTAGCACTCGGAATAAGAAATTTAAAAAAAAGAAGGAAACAAAAATAAAGAAAAAAAAAAAAAAAAGGATATAGATCTTTAAAAGGATAAATATATGAAAGAAATACAAAATTTTTAATGGATAAATATATAATAAATAATTTAAAAGGACAATCTTTTAAAAGGATAAATATCGAAGGAGTTTAAATCGTCTCGTGAGTTTCGAATTATTCGAAGATGATTAAGCACGCATTTTATACGTAAACCATAAGAAAGATATAGAGAAAGTTACAGAGAAAGAGAGATAGAAAGAGAGAGAAAGAAAGAGTCAAGCAACGATAGAGCACAAAATATACACACTCCGTGATCCATCACGAATTCTATTTCATTCATCATTATGTTTTTATTTCACAAATCTCTTCAGTACAAAAATATTACAATAATTTTTTCGTTCGTTCGTTCGTTCGTTTGTACGTTCGTTCGTTCGTTCGTTCGTTCGTTCGTTCGTTTGTACGTTCGTTCGTTCGTTCGTTCGTTCGTTCGTATCTTTTTTTTTATTTTTTTATTTTTTTATTTTTTTTAATTTTCTTTCTTATATTTCGCTCGATATTTAAATATCACGCTTAACTTCTAATAGGTGCTGTATCTTTTTTTTTTTTTTTTAATTTTTGTTATTATTATAATCATTATTATTACTATTATTATTTTTTTATATATATAGGAATACAATCCTAAATTTAATTGATACACTAAAAACGATGACAAAATAAAATGGTAAAAGGATGATTGATGATTGTCTTCGAAAGAGTTAATCGATAAAAGAGGATATACTTATGTAAATATATGTATTATATATATATATATAAAAATTACAGTTACAAAATTTCGTTTGTTTCGGAGATTATTTTTCTATACGATCTCGGTATGATTATTATGGCACTTGAGTGTACATGTATGTATATGTGTATGTGCATGCGTTTGTCGTATGGTTTCCCTAATTTTTGTTTCTTTATTTTTTATTTTTTGTTTCTTTTTCTTCTCTCTCTCTCTCTCTCTCTCTCTCTCTCTCTCTTTCTCTCTCTCTCTCTCTCTCTTCTTTCATTCTATTTTCAAGGGAAGAAACTTTCGAGAAGGATAAAAAGAAATGAAAGGATGTCTAGAGAGGAACTAGGATGAAAACAACGCGTATGAAACAAACATCTTTCTTTAGCAAAGTGCGCCATTTTATAACAGAATTAACTTACAAGAAATGAAATATAATGCGAAATAGAAAGAATGAAAAATAAAAAGGATGAGAAATTAAATACGAATATATCGAGAGATATGAGATAGAAAGAAAGAAAGACAAAAAGAAAAAAAAAAAAAAAAGAAAAAAAATAAGACTAAAGAAATAACTAAAAAATAAGACTAATCGAATATCTAACATTTACTTTGTTCTTTTTTATACGAACGAAATAATTCGAAATTAAAAAATTTCTCCCTGCCATTCAATAATAAAAACCGTGTAATTACTTGAGTGAATATCCTTCGTGTTTTTCCAATATAATAAAATAAGATGGATAGGAGAATAAAATAAAAATAAAAATAAAATAAATAATGATAGAAAAAGTGAAATAAGAAAATAAAATAAAACATGAGAATCACGTTCATCTTTAATCCATGATCGGTCAATCAATTGATCGATTTGAGATCACGGTCTATATTCGTTGACGATTTTAAGAGAGAAAGAGATAGATACGTAAAAAGACAGACAGAGAGAAAATATATATATATGTGTGTGTGTGTGTGTGTGTGTGTCGAAGAAGAATAGAAAAAGAACGAGCCATCAAACAGAAGAGGAACTGTCCAATATGAAACGAGAATCGATGACGCTACGTCGGTTTTGATCCTTTGTCTCTTCGCGATTTGAGATATTCGATGGAAAAAAAAAAAAAAAAAAAAAAAAAAAAGAGAGAGAGAGAGAAAGGAAGGAAAAAAAGAAAAGAGAAAAAAGGCAAAAAAGAAGTGGAACGATTAGGGTACCGAATGACGCGAATGAGAGAGATCTCTATTTTATTCGAACTGACGATGTCTCACCAAAATCAAAAGCCATTGTCAGAGAATATTGTCGATCTAACTACATATATACGTACGTTGAAATCGTTCGATACGACTTTATTAACCTTCGACATCTCCCTATCTCAAGGAACTATATAGATTTTAAAAAGTAGAAACGATGGAAGTAAGAAATTTGAATAAAATTACAAAATTAATCGGAGTCGTACTTTCCAATTGTATTATTTCTTTCTAACGTTTGTTAACAAGAGCTTTATATTTATTTCTTTTTTTTTTTTTTTTTTTTGTTATCAAGGGACATTGTTAAAAACGAAATAAAAAGAATTGTTAGAATCGACAGAGAAATCGTATAATTAAAAAATGATGATTTCTCTCGAGTTCTCGCGAATAATAATAATAATAATAATAATAATAATAATAATAATAATAATAATAATAGAAAAAAGTGGGAAGCAAAAAAAAAAAAGAAAAGAAAAAGAAGACAAATTGTAATTGACTTATTAGTAGCTTCTTGTGAAAAATATTTCGACGATGAAAATTTGAACATACGAAATATATATATATATATATATATATATAGTATATATAGTATATATATATATATAAATGCAATAATCACTTCTCAGTAGTTAATCCTCTAAGCAAAGGAAAGCATTTGCTGTTGGTACTCTAAGCTTTTCAAAACTTTCGTGATCTAATGTCAGTTGAACGTAAATGTCGTCAAACGACCTTCGTACTTTCCACCCACTACCCCTCTTTTAACGCTTCTACTAGTAGTACTAACACCAACAAGAATAAACTCGAATAGAGCGAAACGGTAAAGCTTCTCGTTGTACACGTGCACAAATCTCGTTCCTTCCACCTATCAACCCTTACTATTCCGTCCTCCTCTCCCAAGCTTCGAACCCTCCAACCCCTAACCTAAACATAACACACTTCGGAGAGTTTCGAAGGTATAAACGAATTTGAAGCATGATGCGTAACAAGAAACGTAAGAGAACACGCGAGAAAGTAGAAGTTTTCGTTTTCTCAAAGGAGAAACAGAGACAGAGATCTTTCACAATATATATACATATGTATATATGTACACTTATGTATGGATATTATAATGTATATATAACGTATGTGTGTGTACGTGTATGGATACCTAATCATCTTTATTAATATAATCTAAATAATTCTAACGCGATCACTGCGAAGGAATTAGAATTAGAGAATTATTATTTTTTCTCCTTTTTCTTTTTTTTTTCTTTTTTTTTTTTTTTTTTTTTTTTTTTTTTTTTTTTTTGAAGAAAGAAGTACGTTTTAACGATCGAGAAACTTATTTTTATAGATATCTTTTCTTTCGATAGTGATAGATACTAGTTCGTTCGAAATCGTTCTGAGATGTATGCTTTCTCTAATGCGAAAGGAACCCAACCTTTCGAAAGAGAAAGAGAAAGAGAGAGAGAGAGATGATTTATGTCTCGATCATGATATCCCGATCGTATTTTTCAACGTTCAAGAAAAGATTCCTAAGAATGAATCAAAAATGCCTTTCGTCAAGTCGACAAGACAGAGACGAATGAGTATTTTATTGTTGTTTCTCTTGGCACTGAATTGAAAAGGCCAAGGCGACTTTGCAAAATATTTCCACTTTACGATAGGAGCTTTTCTACAGTACGTTTTATGAGCTATCCTATCCTATCTTAACTAAAGTACAGCAGAATGAATTTCATTTATGTGAAAGAGAAAGAGAAAGAGACAGAAAAAGAGAGAAAGAGAGAGATTTTCTATATTTACCATTTTCTTCTCGTGTTTACCATCATCGACGTTTCTAAACGACTAGACGAAGTAAGTTATTAAAAAAAAGAAAAAAAAAAGAAAAAAAAAAGTTTTAATCTCGTTCTCTCCTATACGAAAGTCCAATAAAAAAAAAAAAAAAAAAAAAAAAAAAAAGAAAAAAAGAAAAAAAAAGAAAAGAGGAAGGCGAAGAAAATCTAACAAAAATATGGAGTAAAATTTTTTTTAAATCGGACGAACGACAGAGACATACAAGAGAGTAGAGTTGATCGAGTGATAAAATAGTACGACGATGTTAATAAATAACGGTGAAATAAAACGAAGTCCATCGAAAAACAGCTGTTCGACGAAAATCAACGGTTTGATATTTGAAACTGTGCATTGTCCTGGACACGCCGTTAGATACATATATTCATACATACATACATACATACATACATACATACAAACATACATACATACAAACATACATACATACAAACATACATAGCAATAGAAATGGACCTACGTAGCTGCAAAGAGCCATAAGCGAGAGAACGGGATTTATACCCTAATGCGAGGACAGTGACTCGTCGGCCCTAACATATCATCATCCCTCGAGGGAGAGTGGCCAAAAAGGGGGAAAAGGGAGGTACAGATAGGGAGGATGTTGGTATCCAGCTGGCGTTTGCTAGCCTCACCTCGTCTCCCTCTTTTTCTCTCTCTCTCTCTCTCTCCCTCTTTTTCTAAAGAGAAAGACGACGAGAACTTTGGGCAGGCGAGGCAACCGTTAATACGGTGAGAAAAAAGAGATAGAGAGAGGGTGAATTAGAAAGGGAGAAAAGAAAAGAAGAGAAGAGAAGAGAAGAAAAGAGAAGAGAAGAAAGGAAAGGAGAAGAGAGGAGAGGAGAAAAAAGAGGAGGGAATTGAAGAAAGGGACACAACGGTTGGATCGATCTGTATATCGTGAAAACTCGACATATGCAACCGACTATCATCGATTACAAGGCTACTCTTTATTACTGTAGGTTAGAAGGAGAAAGAGAGAGAAAGAGAGAGAGAGAGAGATAGAGAGAGGCTATATAGAAGGCAGGAGGATGCGAATATAAGGGGTGGAGGAACGATGAAAGGGGATGCAGACTTTACCCTCTCCCTCTCTCTCTCTTTTCTTTTCTTTTTTTTTTTTTTTTTTTTTTTTTTTTTTTTCTTTAGAACTTCCTCCAACGTATTCAACTAAACTACATGAACGCAGGAGGAGCACGGTGTAAGCACGTTTCGTGTATGTGTGTATGTACGTGCGTGACTCCATCGGCGTAAAAAGAAAAGCAACAACGATTACAGATTCCAGGTCGCTAGTTTTACTCCCCCCACTCTATCAACCACTCCCTTCTCTTCCTCCCATCCACCCTCTCGAACACCCCACTCCTAACAAAGCTTTAATATTTTCCACGGAGATGCACGCAAAGAGAAAGAAAGAAAGAGAGAGAGAAACATTGCTTTTTTTTTTTTTTCAAAGTCGACTTGCGTACCAAATTCACACGTGGCTGCTACCAAAGAATCTGATACTAAAGTTACGATCTATGAATGTTTTATTCGAACAATCTCTCTCTTTCTCTTTCTCTTTCTCGTTATTTCTCTCTCTCTCTCTCTCTTTTCTATTGTTACGTTGAACCGCTGACGTAACCGTTACGTTAGATATAAAGAGTCCCTCCTCCCACCCCCTCCTGTTTCTATGCTATTCTCTCTTTCACTCCCCTTCCCCATTCCGCCTGTCCGTCAACAACCCTTTTACTCTAGAACGAAAACGTTGTATACGCAGAGCTAGCTAGCCTTTACACTTCTTCCTCTTTTTCTTTTTTTTTCTATTTCTTTTTTTTTTTTTTTAATTCTCCTACCCTGTAATCGATTAACGCTAACGATTCAACAATATCTCCGCGTTTGTTTATCATTGTTCTTAATTAATCACGGAAATAATGATGCACTGTTGTTTTAAATGGCAAAAGATTTACTTTCGGGTTAAGGTGTTGGAGAAGAGAATAAAAAAAGGAATAGAAAAGGGGAGTATGATGATAGATAAGATCGATCGGAGGAATCTTTTGATGTAACAATTCAGAAGAGAGAGGGAGAGAGAGAGAGAGAGAGAGAGAGAGAGAAAGTGGCAAACTGATAGCATAATTAATTTCCAATAATTAAGGTATCAAGAACGTAAGAGACAACGCGAAATTTCTCCGTCATTAAATCACAATGTTAACTCTTTGCGATCGAAACATATTACTTTTCTAACTAATTTCCTCTTTATAAATGATACTAATATTAATTTATTGTTCATTATGATTTTTTATTACGTTACATCGCTCTTTGACAGCGAACGACGGAGATGATAGTTAAAGATTTACATCTTTTAAGATACGTGTAATAATAAACAAAAAAAAAAAAAGACCACATAAAAAAAAAAAAAAGGATAATAGCAACGATACAAGACTATGAGAAATCTGATGAATGTCTGAATCGATTTAGAAACTAACTGAAAAGAAGAGAAGAAAAGAAAAAAGAAAAGAAAAAAAAAAAAAGAAATAAAAATGTAGCCATATTTGAAAAATAATAAAATTCAAAGGGTCAACAAAAAGAGTTAACATTCGTTTCTTAATTGTTACTTTCTCCATTTTCTTTCGTTCTCCTTACATTATTTCTCTTTTCTCGTTGCGATCGTAATCCAGAAGGGGTACGTGGAATAAAATAAGTACATCGACAGACCGATTCTATTCCATTGACTAAACACTAAGAAGTTTAAAAATAGAACAAGAAATAAGAAAGGATGGTAAAGTCTCTTGTTGCGTGTTCGAGGAAAACGAAACTTTCTTTATGTAGTACGAGTACGCGTCTTACAGGTTGATCCTCTTATCGAAAAACCTTCAACCTCTTATCCAACCCTTCCTCCTCTCTCTTCCTCCTTCTCCTTCTATCTCTCTTATCCTACCCAACCATTCGTTTTTCAGAAAACCACTTTCTTTCAACCACTTCAACCATCATCTACCAACCAGCCGTTAGGTACACGCCTATATAATAAGGAAATATATATATATATATATATATATATATATATATATCTGTAGAGCTGTAAGAAGCTTATTTTTGAAACTACCTCCTACTCACTCACTTACTCACTCACTCAGTCACTCACTTATTTTCTCTCTTTCTCTATCTTTTCTTGTATGATTCCTCTGTTAACTATCGATCCATCTGCTTACTCAAGGCACGTCGTCAACCTTACTTCAGGAATATTAAACGATTGATAGCTTCGTAAAATATGTCGAGTTTTCTACTCGACAAAATTCTATAATTTATATATGTATGTATATACGTGTGTATGTATATATGTAAATATCTATGTAGGTATGTGTTATATATATATATATATATATATATATATATATATATAGCATATATTTATATACATATTTATTTCGAAAAGAGTAGCTTTATTCTCGAGCTTGATAATCAAAGCTTAGTTTCTTCTCATCCACCCCTTTCTAGTTCTCTCTCTCTCTTTCTTTCTTTCTTTCTTTCTTTCTTTCTCTTTATCTGTCTATCTGTCTCCATTTGTGTCTCGTTTCTGTTTTATCTTTATTCTTAGAGTTACATCAATGCATCCTCGAGAATGATAATAGCTAAGATATACATTCTCAACGATGAACAAAGTCGTTTTAACTATTCCATAAAAGAAATCGATCTATGATCGATCCTCTACGAGATAAGGCACGTTCTTCGAATGTATTCAAAAAAAAAAAAAAAAAAAAATTTATAAAAGAAGATACTTCGAGTGAGACAAGCGTAAGAACCATTGAAACGGATCGATTGATCGTTGGATAAAAAATTGTTTGGACTATTACCGATCGAAGGAACGTACACGAATGGATTTAATGAATTATTTGCGAATAACAACGAGAATTGTTCGTTCGATGGCTTTATATATATATATATGTCTGGCGATTAGTTTAATTATGAATCGAGATACTAACGTTAGGTTTTAAATATGTAAATAGTCCGACGACTGTTAAATAAAATATTTAAATATATTTACCTAACATATTTAATATTAAGTAAAATATATTGAGAGAACAATATATATATATATATATATATATATATGCAAGAGAAATATAAAAGAGATTCAAAAGAAGTCGACAGAAGAAACTCTTAGTTATCGAAAAAAAAGAATTAAAAAAAAAAAAAAAAAGAAAAAGGAAAAGAAAAAAATTAAAAGTAAATATCTGATTTCTAAAGAAGAGGGTCCCTTTAACAGAGGGTAAAATAATTGGAATAAACGTATAGCTTTTGTGTAAATTCTGACCATTTTATAGATTTTATTTATGATCGATGGATCACAGCAATAATAAATAAACACGACATAGTCATTTTCGCGCACGATAAAAGATGGTGTAATTTCGAGAAGAGATGGGCCTTTGTGAGAGGTTATATTATCGGACGAGGTCTATTTCTCATCGTTTTATATGAAATTAACTTGCCATTGAAATTACTTTAAAGAGAAAGAGGAAAAGGAAGAAAAAAAGAAAAAGAAGAAAAAGAAAACGAAGAGGACGACAAAAATAATAAATAATAAATAATAATAATTATTATTATTATTTATTATATTTTCTGAGGAAGAAAAAAGAGGACGATGAAAATAATAAATAAATAATAATAATATTAATAATAATAATAATAATTATTATTATTATTATTTACTTAGAAAAAATAATAATAATATAATTATTATTACTATTATTATTATTTAATTATTATTATTACTATTATCGTTTATTCATTATATTTTCTGAGGAAGAGAAAAAAAAGAAGAGGAAGAAGAGGACGATAAAAGTAATAAATAATAAATAATAATAACAATTATAATAATTATTATTATTATTATTAAAAACTGGCCGCTCTTGGTGATGGTTACAGAGAGTGATTAACGACGAAACGAGACAACGCTAAATAAATTCTAACAGTCCGACAGAAAAAGGAAATCGATAAGTCCTGTTTGTTATGTCTCGTCTCCCGAGAATTCCATCGAGCGTCGAGCTTCGAGAGAGAAAAGAAAAAAAAAAAAAGAAAAAGGAAAAGAAGAAGAAAACGAAGAAAACGAAGAGAACGAAGCAGAAGAAAAAAAGAAGGAAAGAGAAAAAGATGAAGAAAAATAAATAAATAAAAAAAAAAAAAGAAGAAGAAGAAATGGATACCAACTATCCTTGCTATTTATAACTTTGAAGAGCAGTTTCTATCTATAATCCTGAAAAACATCGTACACATCTAACTCTTCTTCTGTATCATCTTCTAATCATAATCCAAAAGAGACAGAGAGAGAGAGAGAGAGAGAGAGAGAGAGAGAGAGAGAGAGAGAGAGAGAGAGAGAGAGAGAGAGAGAGAGAGAGAGAGAGAGAGAAAGATAAATAGAAAGAGATAGAGAGAAAGAGAAAGAGAGAGGCTAGAGTTTGAGCTTTTTGAATCGTGCTTTGATTCGTGGTCGGATAAAAGGAGTCGAAGAAAGGACGCATCCTGAACGACTAGATTGCTGAAATTTCAAAGAGCAACGATAGAAGTTTACGCCGTGCCGATTGCTTCAACGATAATACGTATATACGTAATCGTACATATGTAATTTCGTACGTAATCTATGTATCTATATATGTATGTATGTATGTATGTATGTATGTATGTATGTATGTATGTATGTATGTATGTATGTATGTATGTATGTATATAGAAAGGAGAAAAAGAAAAAATGTAATCGTTCGATAGAATGTGAAAAGCAAGAAAGAAAGATAAAGATAGAGATAGAGAAAGAGAAAGAGAGAGAGAGAGAGAGAGAAAGAGTTATCCAGAGTAAGTAATTAGGCTAATGAAGAGCGCCTAGTGTAATTAAATGCACAGACGAATCGATACATCCGAATACACTGAAGAAAAATGAAAAGAAATACAAAGAAAGAAAATAAAAAATATAGGTGTGTGTGTGTGTGTGTGTGTGTGTGTGTGTAGGATTTAGAAAAAAAAAAAGTTGGATCTCGTGATTCAAATCTAAGTTGAAATCAACCAAGGGCCCAAGTTCTTTCGTTATATATGTAAAATATTATACATATGTAGAAATATGTTAGAACGACGCTATGCTTTCTATCGATCATACATCATTTACACACAAACACACACATGTACACACAAGCTTTGAAAATGAATTACGAGGTGTCTTCAAAATGAACAATGTTCATAATTATCCAATACTAATCTTCTATTCGTTGTTTCTTTTCGTGTTTTAGTACGCTAATTTATCCGACCTTTTTAATTTATCCGACCTATTTTATTTAACATACCTTAGAAAGGTCGCATAACGAATGAGGGATAATGATTTGTCGACACAAATACATACACACACACATAGACGGATAATTTCTTTGTCTCTTTCTTTCTCTTTCTTTCTCTCTCTCTCTCTCTTTCTTTCTTTCTCTTTTTCTACGTATTACATAGAATCAATTATGTCGATTTTCGATAGACAAACAAGATCAATCATCCAAGTAATTTCATAAATATCATTGAAAAAGTTCGTAGATATATATATATATATTTTTTCTAAGAGAATTGTAGGAATTAGAAACCTTAAAGGTACATATTTTCAAAGTACATTAAGTACTTTGAATATTGATTGTTACCTGAGAACTTTGAACTATGTATTCCTATTTTAACAAAGAGGTATCGTAATATTGTCGAAGTGTATAAAGTTAATTATCCAGGTACACGATAGTTTATAAAAGGCGTAAGTATATATTAATATATCTAACGAGTTTAAAATAT
>NC_057704.1:2991615-2997347 GCF_014466175.1 Vespula pensylvanica
CGACATTCCCTGTTGTGAACTATTTACTCTTATTGATCCCAAATGATCATTATTATTAATTAACGACAATTTTGCATTTTTATTACATTCGGATAAAGATAGATACTGTGAATTAGTTTCTACTTCATCGTTCTTATATTCAGAATGTTCAGTGTTAATAGGCAAGATACGATTTTGTAAAGAGTTATGTTGATCTTCAAACTCTCGCATAGTTCCTGACATATTGATACACAAAGAACCTCCAGCCATGATGGTACTTTCTCGTGAAACTCGCATCACAGGAGAATCTGGGTGATTGGGAGTCATGTTCTGTACATCCACTGTTTCGTCACTCTTCCCATCCCTTCGAACTATCCACTCCACATTAGTCTGTCAACAGAGAAGGAAAGGATATGTGCTTAATCAACACATTTTGATTTTGTCTTTATGCGTATAAGAAGCCAATTTTGCATCTTTATTTAAAAAATCCCTTCCTTCCCATGTCTGTTTTGACTTAATAGTCATATGATGATAATATATAATCATCATTAATTGTGGGAACAGTAACGAAACACTGACGTAAGAAAAAGATTCAACGAAGACAGAACATAATTATACATTTTGCCTTTCAATAACAATACAATCGTACCATTGATAAAATATAGTCACCATAGTAATATCCTCCATTTTTGTTATATTAACAAATATAAAAAGCATGATATATCCAAGACCATGCGATAGAAATTAGAGTATATGTGTATATATATATATATATATATATATATATATATAAAGGAAATTTTGCTAGAAAATATTTCATCTTGCGATAAAATAAAATGGAATAACACATGTTAAATACACAAATACTGTGGTGAAAAATATTATAAAAGAGATACATATATTTTTCCATAGCTATTATCTACAGAAACATTTACCATATCGCTGGAAAAAATAAATGTAAATTTTTTATATTAAAAATAAAAAGAAAAAAAAAAGAAGAAAATTGCACGCTTAATACAACACCAATATTGAAAAATCTAATAACAATAAATACAAGAAAAATAAACTAATTCGATGATAAAGATAATAAAAGAAACAAATGTTACTTACTGGGAGGGAGATATTGTCATGGAAATCAGATAAGTGGTGGTCTAATTCTTGCTTGATAGGAGCTTGTGGTTGAGATGCAGGAGACATAGGTCGACCACCATCCTCTAATTCTGTTCCCAGGGCATTATTTACCTTTGGAATAACAGGTGGACTTGATTTATAATTACATTGCGAAGATGCCTGAAAATAACAAATACAAATTTTGATTATGTAGAAGTATACGCGCTTATTAAACTCAATTTATTTATACGATTAACAAAAAAGAAAATGTTTTCTTATTATAAAATTGACATAGACAATATATATATATAAAAATTATTGATCACATATTCATTCGTAATTTTTCCATACACCACATTTCAAATCTCCACTTTGAAAGTGAATAAATAAATAAGTAAATATATAAATAAGTATGTGTGTGTGGATATACATATATATGTGTATGTGTATGTATATATATATATAAAATATACCAGAAAACCTATTACTACTATTATAAATGCTGAAAATACAGTTATCTTATTCATGAATTAAATGGTAGGGTATTATCTCTTTAGTCAAAATTCCAAGGTCACAGGCAAAGTTATTTGGAAAGCTGTGCAATCATATACATATGTAATTTATTGATAACAATGAACGATCGTTATCAGATAGAAATGTACTGTTGGTAAAAAAGCATAATATTTTAAAATCATTCATTACAAATGTTTTTTAATATAAGTTATTATCGAAAAACGTTGTTCGGTTTTTAATTTTTGTTCGTGTTTAAGAGCCGATTATACCGATACTTTTATTGTAACAGAGTAGAGGTCGTTTTTCTTTTTTCGTTACATTACCCCAATATACCAAAACAATGCTTATCTGCTTTATAATACCACCGACAGTATTATTTTACATACCTGAGAATCAGACATGAATCTTTCGCTAGGAGGTCCAGTAAGAGAAACATCATAGCTGCCGGAAAATTTTCTTTTCCTCTTTTCAGGATGCGATTGGAGATTAGGCGAATCGGTGTGCCTGCCACCGGTTTGCGCTTCTGGCTCTGGCGACGGACTTTTTTCTCCTGTCTTGTTATTTACACTATTATCTGTGAGGCCTCTGATTTGTAACGCCTCTGCTGTTTTGAGGAACATCGGTAATAGATGCTGACTAACGTTTACTTCTCCCTTATACATAAAGTGCAGCAACGCTTTCATTTCTGTATCGTTGACATCCTTCAGGAATATAATTGGATGAGGATGGGTATTCTGGAGGAAAATAGTCTCGAAATACGGACTACATGCAGAGAGTATCGTCTGGTGTGCCTTAAAAGTTTCTCCAACACATGCCAAGGTAACGTCACAGAGTGCCTCTCTGGCAAGCAGCGAACTGAGAACGTCTGTAAGGTTGGCTGGGTGATTGTTCCACCGTAGGCAATACTGCTGGTCCATCTTGTCTATCTCCAATCCCGACCCTACAACCAAACTAGCTGCCCTGAACTGTCCACACTAAAATCTGATCACCCTGAACTACTAGAATGCCTCCCTAACCCTTAAAACAATAACTCACACGACTTCCCCACGCACACTCTCCCTCCTATCGTCCTGACGATACCTCTTCGATGATTATATCGCGACTCTAAACCAACACAACGTCCTCCGTGCTTCTGCAAATGTGCCACATTGCAGTATAACTGTAAAACCCTTCAGGGTTCACGCGTCGCTACTATACGTGCCGAAAACATAAATTTTGGCATAACCTCGACCGCACGTAAACCGATTCGCGAAGAATTCCTTCGCGATAAGCGAGATCGAACACACGATACGAGGTTAGATCGCTAATTACGACGCAGTACGTGCCACCCACGTATACGACAAATATCCAATACGAGGAAGATAATGTTTTCGGCAATGTCAATATTCGCGAGGCTTGGGCGCCATTGTCGGCCGTGGCTCGTCTAAGCCACACGAGCCTTCCTGCCTCTGTGAAAACTCGATTTCTTGATTGCCGATTTTCTAGCCATCCGTCAGCGCCGCACATTCCCCTTTTATTTACGTTTAATCTATCGACGATCGCCGATTTCAACGTTCACGAATTAACGCCCGTCAAGCTTTATCTCTAACGCGAATATATTACTCACCTTTCGCAAACTTTTTGCCATTACAACGCCATCCGACCCTTAACGTCCACTGCCATACCAATCTGCCAATGCCTACGGCCTTATTTTTAAAATACTTTTGACCTTCGTGCATCTGCCGTAACGAATGGCGCGAAGGGCGCTCAAATTCAAATCGTCGCTAACGCCTCTGCATACACCAGATAGAAACTAAAGCCTTATTGTCGTATTATCGACATTAAATTATTCTCTTTCTTTTATTTTCTATATATCCCTTTCTTTAGATCATTTCGGACATTCGACACGGCTATTTATACGATAATATACTCTCTCTTATATCTCATATCGATTCCTCTCTCTATTTCTTTCTCTTTCTCTTTACCAACCGTGGAAAATCTAACCTATATTTCGAACCCGCTTACATTCGACTTTTCTCTTTCTTATTACATTTCCTTTTACACACACACATATACATATACATATACATATACATATACATATACATATACATATACATATACATATACATATACATATACATATACATACATACATATATATATATGTATATATATATGATATGATATGATAAAAAAAATATATATATATATTTTCTCTCTCTCTCTTTATCTCTTTTTTTTTTTATTATTCTCTCTCTTTCCTACCAAAGAAAATTTATATTACCGCGAGTATTACTTTACTTTTTTTCTCTTTTTCTCTTTATTTCTCTCTTTTCTTTTTCTCTACTTCTCCATTACCGTACTTCCTTTTTACTGTAATTACGTTACAGATCCTTCGTGCATCGTCTCCAATTTCTTCAACTTTTTCTACAAAGCTATTTCACGGACACAAGGATAATATTAAGAAAGAGGCGAAAGGTATGCGTTAAACTTTGACGAGTTTTCTTTTTCTTTCTCTTCTTTCTATATATATATATATATACGTATAGACCAAATGATAAACTTATTTCGTTTCATAGATAAAGAAAGTTTAAAAGTTAAGCCTCCTTACGACGAATCTAGATCGCACGAGTATAGCATAATTTATTTACCAACACACCCGATACATAACGCGTGTATAAAGTGTATCGTTGTGTGTCCGTGTATTCCATATTTTGAATTTTTCTTTAATTTATTTTTTAAACGGATCTCGTTATAATAATTACTTGTAATAATTACTCTTGTAATAATTATGCGTAGAAAACTCTTGTTTTACGATATATTACGTACTTGTTGTTTAGAAACCTATACGTATTTACCTACATCGAGCTCATATTTTCGCTAATGAGAAAGAAGAGAAAGAAGAGAAAAAAAGAAAAACAAAAAGGAAAAAAAAATAAATAAATAAATAAATAAATCACGAAATCATTTTATCCATGATAGTTATAAAGATACTTGCACGATAGATATTAATTATCGAAATATACGAAATATACGGATGGTACATTTTACAGAGATAAAAATGTACTTCTTATCTTGTTGACCGTACCCATTGTGATAATTATCATCCAAATTCTATTTCGTCCAATCAAACTAAATGAGTGAGACTTTCCTTATGATAGGATTTTCGAGATCGAGAGATAGAGATAGATAGACAGAGAGAGATAGAGATAGAGATAGAGATAGAGATAGAGATAAAGATAAAGATAGAGATAGACAGAAAGATACATAGATAGCGAGAGATAGATAGATAGAGAGAGAGAGAGAAAGAGGAGCAATCGGAAGGGTAAATAAACGTGACTGTCCTGCTTAGTGTCTCGAATCCGAATGCCTTCACGCTCCTTTTCACTGCGGTAAATCTAACTTTTACGCGTTAAACACTGTTATAAACACTCTCGAAACGTCTACTAATACTATTACTTCTAGCTTTCTTTCTTTCTTTCTTTCTTTCCTTTTTATTTTTCTTTTCTTCGTTTCTTTCTTTTTTCTTCTTTTTCTTTTATTTTCTCCCTCGTTCGTTGTAAATGTCGTTGTAAAAGTGCCGTGTGTAAAAATAATATAAAAAAAAAAAGAGAGAGAGAGAGAGAGAGAGAGAGAGAGAGAGAATTTTTCTCTCAAAAATTTTCTTCAATGATTTTCTAACTTTTTTACGCGACTTTTTGTTATTTTTTTTTTCTTTCTCTCTCTCTCTCTCTCTCTCTCTCTCTCTCTCTCTCTCTCTCTCTCGTTCTTGTTATATCGCGATATCCCTTTCCTTGTCCGCGCGTTTCGTTTCGTTTCGTTTCGTTTCGTTTCGTGCGGCTGATATAATAGAAACAAATTTTGTTCGCAACAATTCTTCTAAAACGATTTTCAGATTTTCACGTGATTTTTTTTTTTTCCTTCATATTTTTGTTCTTTTCTCCTTTTTTGTTGTTCTCTCTCTCTTTCTCTCCCTTTTTCGTTTATGTTTATCCCTTACCTCGGGTTTCGTGCCGCGGATAAAAAAGGGAAAGAAGAAAAAAGAAAAAAATTTCCTACCTAGAACAATTTTCCTAAACGATTTTCTAATTTTTGCGCGAATTTTTTTTTCTTTCTACATTCTCTCTCTCTCTCTCTCTCTCTCTCTC
>NC_057704.1:2999992-3003140 GCF_014466175.1 Vespula pensylvanica
AAAATAATATATGTATGATAGTTCATACTTATCAACGTTCTATCAATAATTTTTTTATCCTTAATTAGAGAAAAGAAAAAAGAAGAAAAAAAAGAGAGAAAATAATGAAATAATTTAAATGTAAAGATTGTCAAACAGACCTGTGGATATCCTCCATAGGAAGGATTCCTTCGAATCTTGGTATCTTCCATTGGTCTATAATCATCTTGAAGAAGAGTAGTTTATAGAACGGAGCCACTCGAACGATGATCGTTCACGAAATATTTATCGATATTGATTTATCGATCGATACCGTCGATCTTAAACGATCGTAAAGAAAGATATTTCTCGATCGATCCTTTTTCGATTCTTCCGTGTAGAATAATTATATTAATCTTCATCGACGATCTTGTCGCTTCAAACACTTCTTTTTCCTTTTCGAAGACATAAAAAGGACGGAAGGGACGGAGGAAGGGACGGCTTCAACTCGATATTATTATTTGTCGATTGAGTTTGTTGAAGGTGAGAAAGAGATAGATTGATAGATAAATAGATAGATAGATAGATAGATAGATAGATAGATAGATAGATAGATAGATAGATAGAGATAGAATAAAAAATTCTCTGACTCTACATATGTTTGTGACAAAGAAAGAGAGATAGAAAGAGAGAGAGAGAGAGAGAGAGAGAGAAATAGAATGAGGGAGAAGCGGTGAGAGGGTGGGAGAGTGGGTGGGTGGGTTGAGTGGGGGAGAATCGATACGGCCGAATGTATCGTATCGTCTACGAAGTTTCCTACGGTTGGACGGCTTGAAAGGGTTTCTCGCGAGACGAGAATCGTTACGTTGCAAAGCGACAACGATCGAACATGTGTAAGTACCATCGAGGTTTAGTACACCTCTATGTTCATAATTCATGCCGTATTTATCTCGACAAGAAAGGTTATATATATCGATCGATCGATCGATCGATCGATCGATCGATTGATCGACCAATCGATCAACGAGAGATCGATATCACGAGCAACGTCCTTCTATATCTTCCGAGGAGACCCTTCGTTGTTGCGACTCTTTTCTCCTTTTTATAATTTTTTCCTCTTCCTCCTCCTCCTCCTCCTCCTTCTATTTTTCTTCTTCTTTTTCTTTCTCTTTTGTTATCCTTTTTTTTTCTCTTTCTCGCTTTTCGTTTTTCTTCCGTCTCTTCCTTTTTTTCTTTTTCTTTTTCTTTTTCTCTTTCTTTTTCTTTTTCTCGAAAATCATGATACTTTTTAGTATAAATATATTAGCACCGTTTATGTTCGATTAAGTAGATAGAACTCGTACGAAGGAAAAATTATTGTAAAATAGTTTGTGGCTTCTTCTCTTTTCTTTTTTCCTTTCTTTGTCTTTTTTCCTTCATCTTTTTCATTCCTTTTCTTTTTTCTCTCGTCAATCACGAGGAATCGAATTTTCTATAATTGGCAATAGAAAAAAAAAAGGCAAAGACAATATGACGGGTGTAAATAAGTGAATATGCGTGACGAAAACGTGATCGCGCGAGAAACACGCGAAAGATTTCGATCCATTTAATATTTCGTCACGGAAAGTTACAAATGTTTTATAGAGAACATCAGAGTCATCGATTGAACATATTAATGATAACAAGTACTCGTATATATATATATATATATATATATATGTTATATTCATCGTATGGACGGATATATCTGTAGCCATATTTTTTTTCTCTTTTTTCTCTTTTCTTTTCTTTTATTTTCTTTTCTTTTTTTTTTTTTTGTTAGTTTGTTAATACTTCTCGAAGATTTTGTTATCAGATAATTTTTGGTCTCTCTCTCTCTCTCTCTGTCTATCTGTCTCTTTCTTTCTCTCTATAAAAATATCATCTCTAAATTGATGTCTAATAAATAGGAAAAGAGTTGATATTGTTTATCTTCTTGCAAAAAAATTTACGTGACTATTAATAAAATAATCTCAATTCGATCGATAATACATACTTCAATAATATTCGATAAAAAGAGCAAATCTATAGCGAGTGAATTACTTACATTACAATTGGGACATTACTCATAGGAAATTTCTGTGCTGCTATTAAAAATCTTATTGATCGTATAGAAATAGAAAGAAAGAAAAAAAAAAAAAAGACAATATATCGATATAATACATTTTCATTTAACTTTAATAAGAGGAAAGTAAAAAAAAATGTCGTGATTCGTAAGCTCGCGAAGCGACGTTTTAAACGTACATAAGAATTTTCTACAAAGTACGAAGACACAAAGTATTAGAGCTTTCAAGTTGATAAAAATTTGGAGTAGAAAAAGAACAAGAAAAGCAATAACAACAACAACAACGAGAAAATCTCAAGAAAAGCGTTCCTCTCATCTTTATCAATTTTTCTTTCCACCTCTTCTTTATCTTCCGGTGAAGAGAATGACGACGACGACGACGACGACGACGACGACGACGACGACGACGACGACGACGACGACGATGACGACGACGACGACGACGACGACGATAACGTCGAAGATCGATAATTTTGTTATCGATCTTTCGAAATCAATAATTTCGTTGGAGATGGGGGAGGAGATAAGCTGACGAATGATCTTTCTCTTTTCGATTAGCGATAGTTACGAGAAAAAGAAGAATAAAAATAGGAAAAAAAAAAAAATCAAGAAAGAGAAGAAAGTCTGTTCTTCCCCTTTTGAACAACCCCCATCTTCGTCGAGCTTAACGTTAACGAGCGAAAAATGTTCGTTGGGTATGTGAATCTTGTAAAAACGTATAAATCGACGCGCCGCTTCGCCGTCGATGGCGATGGTAAAATCGCGGACGGCAATCTGGCGCATCGTTACCTGGTTTACTGAAATTCGTGAACATGAAACCTCCTCGGCCCCCGGTGTAGCCAGGCGGCGCGTTAAGTGCAGCTTACGGAGCGTGCCAAGAAGTTGGTTTATTCCCTCGAGGACTACTCCTCCTCCTCCTCCTCCTCCTCCAGCACCTTCAGCTCCTCCTCTTCCTCCTCCTCTTCTTCTCGTTCTCTTCTTCTGATCGACGAAGAATCTGTTCTCTTCCAAACGTCGATTCCTCTTCTATCTTCAAGGACGAGATGATCTTTCGCGCGAAGATTTCCTTTTTCTTCTTCTTCTTTTTCTTCTTCTCTGTTTTTTTTT
>NC_057704.1:3003150-3015295 GCF_014466175.1 Vespula pensylvanica
TTTTTATTTACTTAATCGTCACACTAACTTCTAGAGAATACTCTCGTTAGATTGGAAAATGGTCTCAGTAGGTAAGTGAATCGAGTTCGTAAAATGATAGGTCGATTAGCACAGTCTCCCCTTTAAAGCACACTCTCTTCTTCTTCTTCTCGATCGATCGAGGGAAGGAAATTCGAAAGTTTGATAGGAAGTGTTAATGTGTATACCCACGCGTATTCCCCGAACGGTAATCGCGGCTGCGACCTTCAACTTGTCCCGGCCATGATCTCCCGCGCGCGGGGCCGCGCGCGCGCGCGCGCCTTCCTCCGACCCGCCGAACGGGGGATTGAAATCGAAGTGGATCGCAAGGAGCGATCGACGCGCCGAGCCAACGACTAAGACGATGAAAACGAGGGCGAGAAGGAGGGTGCGAGATCGATTACGTGTTTTTACTTTCCTGTTTCCTCTAACGTCGGCTCTGGACGACGTTGACGATGATGACGATAACAGCGAAGACGACGAATACGATGATAACAATGACGACGATAGCGATGATAAAGACGAGGGCGAAGACGAAGACGTATACGACGAATTTAACGCAAGTTTCGTAGCTCGAGGAATGTTAACAATGACACAACGGAAGGAGAACGACGTGTATAAAGCGCGACGCGCAGCAATGACAGCAACAGCAGCAATAGCAATATCAGTAGCAGCAATATTATCAGGAACGATAAGAGCAGCGGCACCGGAGAAGATATCGCAGCGTCGTGCGAACCAGCTTGGCCGCGGAACGCGACTGAGGCTACTGGGGGTGGCACCGAGAGAGAGAAGGTGCCGTGGATGCAGCTCGACGTGTACGCTGCACGAGCACATCCCCCCTAATGAGTGCACCAGGCATGTGCGAGGGATTTTATGTTCGCCGCCGCCGCCGCCACCACCGCCTCTTCCTCTTCCTCCTCTTCCTCTTCTTCCTCATTCTCCAACCCCAACTCCATTGCCACCACCACCACCACCACCACTGCCACCGCCACCACCACCACCAGTCGAACCACCACCCGAGTATCGCTAGCCACCCCCACCGTGCGAACTCTTCTCGTCATCCACCTCCTCTTCGTCCTCCTCCTTCTCTTCTTCCTCCTCCTCCTCCTCCTCCTCCTCCTCCTCCTCCTCCTCCTCCTCGTCCTCTTCCTCCTTCTCCTTCTCTTCCTACTCTGCTTGCGTCTCCTCTTCCGCCACCTCTATCTCCAACGACTCGCTCAACCCCTGCTCTTTCTTAGCGTACACCATACGCTCACCCGTTACTGAACTAGAACTCCGATTTTCCACGAGGTATCTGACCGTTAATCGCCGAACCTCGACGGCCAAGTACAAAAGAAAGATTTTCTGAGAATCGCTTTTCCTCGTCAGTGGTGAGGCAAGAGTAGCAGCGAGAGCCTTCGCCCTGACATACATTTCTACGCCTTCTTTTCTTCTTCCACTTATTCTCGATATTCCTAGCTCTCTATAAGTCCTACTCGAGAATTCCATATCTATGATACAACGAATACAATCTTCCCATGGAAATATTACACACTTTAACGTATCTAAGCCAAGACGATTTCAGATGTTACCGAGAGAAAATGATTAGATAGGTGTATCAAAGTTCTATCTCTCTTCTATATTTTCTTTTCTTTCGTCAAAATTTCTCCCTTTCTCTCAACTTCTCTCTTTCCCACTTCCGAAAGAAACGTATTTTCCAATATCGTGACAAGAGTGTAAGGAGTTTCATCTCATCCTCTTACTCTCTCTCTCTCTCTAAGTTCAGCCGGGTAACCAAAGCAAGACTTGAAAATCTCTATCCGCCACCCCTAACGCATACCAGTAGCACGGTACCATGGCACCTCGGCACCGTCACCATCACCGTCACCACCATCACCACCATCACCACCATTGCTACCGCCACTATCGTTCGCCGCCACCGTCGCCGCCACCACCTTCACCACCACCACCTCCACCACCACCATCACCACCACCACCACCACCACCACCACCACCACCATTTCCACCCTCTGGCGCACCGCGGCGCACGACACGGCGCGAGCAGCCAGTCCCCGGCAGAAACGGCGTGGGGCGGCTTGTCCCGCGAGCCGGAAACCCTCCGCGCGCGTTCGTGGGGCTGTGCCCGGTTTTCGCCTCCTCCTGCGTACCTCTTGCGGATCGTGTACCCTGCATCCGCATCCGCGATTGGTACGCACTAGTCGGCCGCCCGTTACCGAGGATCCTATTCCTGCACCTGTACGACCCTCTCTCTTTCTACGCACACCTACCCCTCTCCATTCTTCTTCTCCCTCTCTCTATCTTTTTCTTCCAATATCCAACCCCATTTCCATACCTACCTGTTTACCAATCCACCCACTCGCCAACACCTCCTCCAACATCTCACCACCCCCAGCAACAGCATCACCATCACTACTACTACCATCACTAATACTATCGTATCATCACTACTACACCATCATCATTCTCTTCCGCTTTTTAACGCACACTTCATTTTCTACATCTTGACGCCTTTTCTCGTTCGATTCTCGTTTTATTATAAGAAATAGTACAACTATACTTTTTATAAACGTTAACTCCAATGGCTACTCCTTATCTAGATTCTTTTTATACTTTAACGATCATCTATCTCACGTCTTATAATAACATTCGGTTTGCCTCGATCTTATACAAACGCTCGCCGACGCTTATTGATTTTCTTAACGAAAAATGTTCTGCAATCGTACCGAACCTATTTTCTCGAGTTGTTTCCGATTCTTATTCAAAAATGAAAAAGAAAACTAACGAGATAAAATAATCTCTTTGCGAAGAGATCTCTATCGACATCAAACAAGTGTAAGTTAAACGTTAAACTATTTTCTACGAATGCATCTAATACTGCAAGCAATCCTCTTTCCGATCACGTTGCTTACATTATGAAACATCTTTCCCTGTTCAATCGTGCGTGCGATATTTCTCTGACCGAATCAACCTTTATCCTCTTCAAGAAAGATACGCTTGAGAACATCGTGCAAGCTTCGTCATTCGATTGAAACCCTCGAATTCCTTCACGAGTCAGCCAACAACGATGTTTGACACTCTTGCGACGATTACTATCTCTCTATCACCACCTCTATTTTACCATTCTCATCTTCACCCTCACTCTTCCGTATCTTCGATCACCCTAATAACCACTCGAAGATCACCAAGATCGAATGTCCTTGATTATTTACACCGTCAATCGATAAAATCGCTAAATATCCATCGAATATTAATAATTCTTCAAATTTCTACTAGCTCGTATATCGTAATATTTTTTTAACGTTGTATCATACTACTATATATATATATATATATATATATATATATATATATGTATATGTACGTACATATATAATAAAGAGAATGTTCGTTAAGGCGGTATCGATCGTCACGTCTGAACTGACTTGGAGAATGATTAATCGAAATTTTTCTTGGCAAGCATCTCCTACCACTCTACTCTTCATACTTTTTTAAGTTTCTTCTTTTCGCAGAAACAGAACGAAAGGAAAATAAAAACATTCACACACACACACACACACACATACAAAGGAACGATGGGAACGATCATCGGTTAAATAGTCGAGAAAAACAAAAACTAACTACTACTCATCGAATGTCCATCCGTTTCACAGATGTTGATAGTTAACGGATACTTACTTCCTTTCCTTTCCTTCAAACTTTCAAGTAAACAGACTTTGGAGAAACTTGACCATGTATATATGTACACACACACACACACACACACACATGTGTATACGTCGTCTAGTGTACGAGAAGATTGCACGATAGTAACTAGTAAGACCTGGAAATACTAAGGAATCAGTGTTCTCTAGATCAAGGTCTCTAACTGGAAAACGGTGACGGCACGCGAAGGGTGTTTTAACTGCTAATAACCGAGGACACGTTTATTAAGTTTCTCTAATATTAACTCAAGACATAGGGTGGCAATTTCTAATACACTCTGTCTATCTCTCTCTTTCTCTCTCTGTCTATCTCTCTTTCTTTCTCTTTCTCTCTTTCATCAAGGGTCACCTCTTTCATTTATGTCGGCATATCGCTTCTCTCTATTACAACACGATCGTTTAACGTGCTAGTAAGTGTTATGCTAATTATAAATGTTACCCGTCGTTCTACATGTTATAGGAAGAAATCAAGTATGTATTATACATAGATACACTTTTTAGAAAATATAACAGTTTTCTTCTTCCTTTTCTTTTTTTTTTTTTTTTTTTTTGTTTTTTCTTCTTTTCAACGCGTGCGACAAGTAACGCAATAATGAAACTGTAGGATGATTGTTACAACTATTTGATACGTACGTAGTAATATACTTATATAGGGTGTATGCATATTTGTAAAAGAGAAGAAGAAAACAGTGTCTTATTTTTCTCTTTTGTTGTTCATTCGAAGATTTATTCGATTTCATTCGATTTGATCTTACTTTTCTCTTCTGTTCATTTTTCGATTCGTTTAAAAACGAAAAGACGAGACGGACGGGTGGTGTTGTCCTTTATTCGATAAAATTCTAGTTCTTTAATTCTTTGAGTATATTCAATTTTTCATTTTGATACGTTTTAATTCTTTATTGTTTTGCATTATTATAGAAATAGATTTAATTCGTTAATCATTCACGAGTAGAGATTTGTCAAACTCGTAGCTTTTAATCGTTAGAAATTTGTCTTCTATTGAAATAAGATACAGAATGGATCGTTCGATAAATTCAATCTAAACGTATGAACGTATAGAATAAAAAATATTTCGAACGAGACGATGCGTTTGATCAGATTTTTCTTTCGTATCAAACATTATTTTTCTGACATTTACATAACACTCATGTAAGAACGTAAACACGGATGAATCTTCTTCGATATATTTACGAACATTGAACCGGACGAATACCAAAGATATATAAATATATTTACTCGTTAAAGATTATATAAAAGAAATAAAAATAAAAAAAGAATTCAAATATTTCAAAAATATAAGTAGAAACGTGGACCAATCGAAAACGTACCAATTTCACGATGATAACGCCGATATTTTAATTATAAATATTTGTATTTATATTTATATTTATAACGAGAAATACATACATACATACATACATACATACATACATACATACATATATATATATATATAAATAAATATTAATCATAAATATTTATATTTATATTTACGTTTATATCATAGTTTAAATTTAATGTCGCGCTATCATTCAAACTTTACGTCGCTTCGTTCGAATGAAAAGCAATTTAATGAAAACGAAAAAAAAAAAAACAAAACAAAAAAAAAAAGAACAAAAGAAAAAGAAAAGAGAAAGAAAAAAAGAGGATAGCTATCCATCCTTTCATCTCGAGTGTCCTTCGATGTTACGATAATAAAATGCATGACCATAGTCGTCGCCTAGGTTGACGTTACGATGAAGAAAACATTAAAACAACTGTCGGCCAACGAGATTGAAAGAGAAAGAAAGAGAGAAAGAGAGAGAGAGAGAGAGATGGTCAAGTGTTTCGTGTCACTTTACTACGTCATGATGTCGACATCGATGACGATGTCGCCGAGAGGAAACGGCCAGACGAACCAACGAACGAACAAAAGAAAAGAAAAGATAGAGAAAAAGAGAGGAAAAAAAAAAAGCAGGAAAGTTAATGATTTGACGAGAGAGAAAGAGTTAACTCGATACAAACAAGATCCAGCTGGTGTTGACTCTATCCCATATTTTTTTCATGCAACCTCTCCTATTGCCTATTTTCTCTGCATATTAAACGATCTTAAAGCTTTTGTGTGCTTTACAACTTAACGGAAAGCGTTGGTTGGCAACGAATCGCATGTACGATACCAAGTGGATTAATTCACATTCTTTATGTTGGATTGAAAAATTGCGTATGATTTTCATTAAAAACAAAAGCAAAAAAAAAAAAAAGAGAGAGAGAAAAAAGAAATTAAATAAATAAGAATATAAAAAGGAGAAAGAAACAAAAAGCAGGACGGTGAAAGAGAAATGAAAAATAAAAAATAAAAATAACAAAATCGAAAGGAACAAAGAAAAATGGAAAGAAGGGCTGAAAGGAATGGAATAAAAAGGGAGAGAAAAAAAAATGGATTGGTAAGAGCATAAGGGTCGGAGTTGGAACGAGTACGAACGTTCGTAATGATTAAATGAAAAGTTCTTTACGTTACAAAAGACTCTTTTTTTTCTTCTTCTTCTTTTTTCACTCTCTCTCTCTCTCTCTCTCTCTCTCGTTGTTCTTGAATCGTTCTTAAAGTAATTCTTCTACTGTTGCGTCACGAACGTTTCGTATTAAAATATGCATAGCGAATTAAATGTAGTAGAAAAAGGAAGAAGAGTCTTTCGAAGGGTTGAAAAAACGTATTGAAATGGTGTTGAATGAAGGAAGGTGTTAAGGTTAAAGGAAAAATAAAAATGAAAAAAGAAAGGAGTGGTTACCTCAGGTCGTATTTGAAATATATAATAATATCCTTTAAAGATTGACATCTTTGCATCTTCGAATTAAGAATTCAAGAATTTTGATTTCCCCTTTACATTGATAATATCGTAAAAAAATTATTCGAAAAGAAATTCGTATTTAACGAATTTATAAATGATTTATAAATCAAAGTTTAACGAATCCGACTCGCAAAGTTGTTCTCTCATCTCTTTTTATTAAAGCTACTCGGATCCTTTCGTTAATAATCTAAACTAAACATTTTTCTTTAAATACTCCTCCAGTTTGTCTCCGAATTATTTAAACCCCATATTTCTTTATAAAACATACATTTGGATTATACATTTAGTTGATTTAAATACGTCGCGTTTCTATTTGCAGTTTATTCTATAATATTGTTTTAGAGTTCTTTTTGGACTCTCTAGTTCGTAAACAGCCAAACCACTTCCAACCCCTGGTTTACACGTACCTAGCTACTCGCAAGCCTAAGCCTGTTAAACTTCCTAAGCCTGTACTTGACGGCTAGTAAACAGGGAATAGGTAGGTAGGTAGCTAGGTAGCTAGGTAGCTAGGTAGCTAGGTAGATAGGTAGGTAGGTAGATAGATAGGTTGATACCTATCAACATATAATTGAATCCAATATTAAAAAATTCACATTCTCGTTTAATTAATTCAAATTGAATTCAATTAAAAATAAATATATATATATATTTTTTTTTTCTAAAAGAGTAACGTCTTCGATCGTCGTCAATGATTTTTTTTTTTTTCAATCATTTTTTCGTATTATTAGCATCGTACAAAGTAATATAAAATTTTCTCTCGCGTTAATTGGAACCAGTCGACGAAATATATCTACATACATACATTGAAGATAACAACGTACGACGTAATATAATGATTTCATCAATTTGTTAACGTGAAACATCGATCGAGTCCGACGGCGATACATTAATTTACCGCTTGCCACGGGAGGCCCACGGGGCATCGATTTGTTTCCGTCGGTTTTCCGGACTCAAACCCGGACGAATAGAACTCTGTTGGAATTGTGTTTCGTTACTACTGCAATTTATGCTAACCTTCATTCCCACACGAATATTTATATTATACATAATAAATACACACATACATCCATTTATATATATATATATATTTCAGAAAAATTTAAGTATTCGATACGATCTATCCTTCGTTTTAAAAGATTTTTCTTTATTTTTATATAATCTTTTTATGATTTAGATATGTAATTTTATTTTCCACAATTATAATCTCTCTCTTTCTCTCTCTTTCCAAAAGGACTCTCAATAGAAATGATAAATGTTATTAAAAATCAGGTTTCAATTACATTGAAAATCTATTGCCAAGGCTAACTTGTATCTATCAAAAGAAATCGCTTATCGATCGCAATGCCAAAACGTATGAAACACTTTGCACGATATAGGATTAATGATGAAGCACCGAGCAAGAAAAGGCGGTACAATATGCTACGCTCATGTTGAGAACGCTCATAAATAACGATTTATCAAATTTTAAATATAATTTATAACTCATGCAAATTTACGTCCCACCCGTGCCTTCCCCCTCTCCTCACTCCCTCTGTCGTACTAACACCCACCACCCACACTACCCGCCTTACTTCGCTTTCACGTTGTAATACGTTGTTGTAAATTTTACGATGATTTTTATCGTCAACGTAAACAAATTCCTGTCCTCGCTGCATTATTTTTTTTTTTCTTCGTTGTTGTTGTTATTGTTGGCTTCTTTTTTGTTTGTGTTTTCTTATTCTGTTTTTTTTTTTTTCTATTTAATTCTCTATACGTAAATTTATATTTAAATATCGTTGATAAGTTAGATTTATTATTGCATATTTATGTATATTTCTTTTTTATTTTCAAAGGAACGACTCTATCGCGTATCTTTATTTTTTCGTAAAGATTATAATTAATATTGATAACGTTAGAAAATTTTGGTTAACGTCGGTGTCGAACGTATTTATTTACTTACATTTACTTACATTACTTGACGATTTTTTAGCAGTATATTTCATATCAAGCTACGAGTAAAATAACGCACGATAAAGAATTTAATAAAGATTTTGGCAAACATTTATCGACGATTTGTTTCCATCCCCGCTAGAACAAATATCACTTTCTCTGGCAATATTAAAAATATATAGGCAGGTATATATCGAAAATATTTGATATAAGTGAAACGTCGTTTCGCATTAGAATTTTATCAAGAATGAAAATGTTAAAAGACGAATGACTCTGTGTTAAGAATACGTGTTAAGAAAAGAAAAAAGAAAAAAGAAGAAGAAGAAGAAGAAAAAGTAAAATCTCTTCTCAAGACATTCGATTGCAAAGTTATTTTTATTTTCAATCATAGAAATATAAATATATTGGGGAAATCTTATAAAAATATATTTTTAAATTGTTGATACCATAAAAAAAAACAGGTATGTTGCGTTGGAAATAAAATATTTTAATTGAAACATTTCATTTTTTTTTTTTATTATATTGTTCTTTTATATATATATATATTTATTTATTTTGTTTTTTTCGTTTTTTTCATTCGTGTGACGTATGTATCATGTTCTTGCGTGCAGCCATATTTTTTGAAAATGATTATTGAAAAGTACTTTATAGAGTAACACATAAATCAATTGACAAAAATGTATTATTATTGTAAATAAATATTTATAAAAGAAAGAAAATAGTGACACGATTGAAAGAGATCGTGTATGAGAATGATCGCACGGATGATCGACGAAATTCTTTTCAGAAAAGTCGACAACTTTCTAAATATTTCTCTTGCAATTTTTTCTTCGAATCAAACATGATCGCTTCGAACGATTTCCTTGGCCTCTTTGGGGTCGAAATAGAGTAACGATAAATAGAAAGATTAAGAGAGAGCAAGAAGAGAACAAATTTTTTTCTTGAGAAAAATCTAAGAAAAATAAAAACGATGAAGTACAAGAAGGAAAGAAATAGAAAAGGAAAGACATAGAAATAAATAGATAGATAGAAAGAAAGAAAAAAGAGGAAAGAGAGAGAGAGAGAGAGGACTAAGAAAAAAAAAAAAACGAGAAAAAGATAAAGAAAAAAAAAAGAAAAAGAAAGAGAATTCACTGCGAATTGTGTCGTTGTTGCGTTTTGTCGTATCGTGTCGTGTTGTGTCGTGTTACGTCGTAGATGTCGTCGTACGGTTGCTTGGAAATAGACGTCGCTTGTGAAATCGTACGGATGCTGCGTTAAACTATGAGAATCGAAGAAGAAAGCGAAACAGTTCGAACTGAAATTTAAATGGGAACGTGAGTCTGATGGAGAATAAGGGAGGTAGAACGAATCGAATCGATGCACACATGTATATATATTTATACGTATGTATGTATTTATGTACGTATGTGAGTATAACGAAAGGGGTGATTGTAGAGAAAGAAAACGAGACAGAAAGAGAGAGAGAGAGAGAGAGAGAAGGAAAGAAGAGAAGAAAAATCTGTCCAGACACGATGGCAGAAAGCGAGATAGAAATTGGTTGCCACCATCGACCACTCTTACTTCATCTTTCAGTCTCGTGTTTCGGTTTTTGAAATAACTCAGTCCGGGTCTCTAGCAATCAACCAAGAGAAAGAGAGAGAGAGAGAGAGAGAGAGAGAGAGAGAGAGAGAGAGAGAGAGAGAGAGAGACGAGATAAGAGGGGAGAATGGGAGAAGGTGCCAAGGAGTCATTATAAAATTGATGTGGTAAATAAAAAGAAAAGACGGAATCGTTAATTTTCTTCTTGTCTCTCTATCTCTCTTTCTCTCTTTCTTTCTTTTTCTCTTTCTTTCTTTTTCTCTATCTATCTATCTTTTTTTACTTTTTCTCTTTTTTCTTTATCGTTCACATTCCTCGATATCTATTCTTCAAACGGCAAATCGAATCTGGATGAAATATATATATATATATATATATATATATATATATATATAATATATTCACGATATTATAAGATCGATTTAGACAATTATCACTTTTTCTTACGCTTTCAATCGTACGTATATAAACTCGAAACAAAACATTGAAGAGGATATCTGGAATTACGGGAGAATAGATATTGCTAAACGAGAAGTGTAAAACGAGAAGTGTGCATAATTTCTATAGACGTATGTAGATAAGTAGTTAGGTATATAAATACTTCGAACGAATAGAACGATAATACGGTACTCGATAAGAATGGAAATGTTCGATAAACGGTAAGTTTGTAACAAGTTAAAAAAGAGAAAAGAATAAAATGAGACAGATAAAAAAATGCTTTCGTCGAACAACAATAACAACAACACCAACACCAACACCAACAACAACAACAATAATAATAATAATAATAATAATAATAATTTTTCTTCGAATAATTTATTACCTGTGCGACGTATAATAATTAGAACGTAGAGTAGATACTTAGATACTTAAGTACTACTTACATAGATTGCCGATCCAACGAAGAGACATTAAAAGAAGCAGAGAAACACGAGAGGAGATATATTCGATATCGGAAGACGTTGGAGTCTACGATTCATCGTGGAAAGAAGATAAAAAAAAAAAAAAAATGAAAAAAGAAAAAAAAAGCAACGGGAAAAGATGGTGAAGAAACAAGGCGTCGATGGTGAATCGGTACGTGCTGAAAATAAAGGGGGTTGAAAAAGGTTAGACGAACCATGAGCATTGGGATCAAGCTGACGTGTCGCACGAGCCGAACTGACTTTACTTCGGTGAAAGTGTACGAGAGGAAGAGAAACGTAGAGAATAGGAGAGAGAGAGAGAGAGAGAGAGAGAGAGAGACCGCAGATCGGTCTACCGATGCGAGCAAACCCTCACCCTCTTCAACCCCTTCCTACCTCATTCACTCTAACCAACTCTCTCACCCCCTATACTCCACTGAGAGAACGACTCTTGGCACACGAGAGAAAGAGAGAGAGAGAGAGAGAGGAGAAACCGTTTGCGTGGGTGGTCAGGTTAGGGGTGGAGCTACAAGTGGTGATAAACGAGGCCGAATCCTCGTTATTAGCCATTGGGGAAGGCTCGGGAATTCCTGTGGAATCTCACTTTCTCTCTCTCTCTCTCTCTCTCTCTCTCTCTCTCTCTCTCTCTCTCTCTCTCTCTCTCTCTCTCTATCTATCTATTTATCTATCTATCTATCTATCTGTCTATCTCTCTCTCTCTTTCTCTTTCTTTTTATCTCTTTATCTCTTTTTCTTTTCTCCCTGTTTCTCCCCGATTCACGTCTCAGTTACCTAACTTCTCTTGTATCTTTTAAGTGAGCACCCTCCCTATTAAACGAGTTGAACGCCCTCCGAGAAACTACGTTGAAGGTTCAACAGTTTTTACCAAACCTTTTTATGAGAGAAATCTAAGTACTTACTTCCTTCTTCCTTCTTCCTCCACGAAATTCCAATTTTCACGACGTTAATCCTTTTTTATTTTCTTTTTCGTCTTTTTTTTTTTTCTTTCTTTCTTTCTTTCTTTTTTTTTTTGGTATATTTACACGTGTATATATTATATCATACATAAGTACTGTGATGTTTATTCGAAAATATTCTATGAGAATAATTTTGTGGAAGAAGATTCACCCTTCTTTCTTTTTTCTCTCTCTTTCTTTTCCTCTTTTACCCTGAAAACAAAAAAAAAAAA
>NC_057704.1:3017969-3040868 GCF_014466175.1 Vespula pensylvanica
GAATAACTTCCTCTTCCCTCTCTCTCTCTCTCTCTCTCTCTCTCTCTCTCTCTCTCTTTCTCTCTCTCTCTCATTCTGATTCGATCATCCTCTCAGATTCCGTTTTTAGAACCGTTCGTATAAAGTCGAGGCGACTTAAAACTGGCTTGTTCCCTTTAAAATTTACAGGTTTAAGGCGTGTAAACAACCTATAATGTCTCAAACGACACCACACTACAGGGATCTTTTTTTTTTCTTGCTTTTTACCGATCCGATCCGATCCGATCGAATCCGATCCGATCCGATCCGATCCGACTCGCTCAGCTCAGCTCAGCTCAGCTCAGCTCAGTTCAGCCCGTCCCGTTCCGTTCCGCTTCCGTCTCTATCACCTTCTCCTACTCTTCATGCTTCTTTTTCTCTCGTGTTAGCTAGAGCTCGTTGGTCTGTATCGTTGTCTGCTCGGCCGTTCGTTATGCCATGAATAAATAATCGAGCAAGAGAGAAAGAGAGAGAGAGAGACAGAGAGAGAGAGAAGGAAAGAGTGCGAAAGACTGATGAAAATTTCAATCGATGGCTTTTCGTTCGTCCACCAGTCGGAAATTATTCATCGATTTTTTCTTCTTCCTTGCTCTTTTTTCTTTTTTTTTTTAAATTTTATTTTTCCTTTTTTTTCGTTCTTTCCTATTTTCTCTCTATCTATTCGTTTGTTTTCCATGTGTCCGTTCTCTGCTCGTTTTCTGTTCTGTCTCTCTAGCTATCTCTCTCTCTCTTACTTACTCTATCTTTATCTTTATCTTTATCTTTATCTTTATCTTCATTCGTATCTTTGTCCACGTGCCTTGGACTCTTAACGAATTATCTCTCTTACGAATATAACGTTCTATACGCATATGTATTTATTCGCTACAAGATATTATCGTATCGTTTGGATCATGTCAATCGTTTCGATTTCAAATTACGAGATTTTCAAGTATGAAAGAAATCTCGAACTCGTCCGAATCCGTTGAGTTTAATCGTACGTATACTATCTCACGCAAGTGCATGTAGTATTACGTTTATCTGAGCGAAACGTGTTGAACCTGCTTGGATAGGAGAATCAAAAGAGAAACAGAGAGAGAGAGAGAGAGAGAGACAAAGAGATAGAGAGAGATATATATAGATAGATACGTAGATAGATAGATAGATAGAGAGAAAGAGAGAGAGAAAGAGAGAGAGAGAGAGAGAGAAATAGATGGACAAAGATGGAGTTAGATAGAGAGATACATAGATAGGGACAACGAGAGGGAACCTACGGCGAATCTCCATCGTGTCACGTACCACCTAATCTAGGTCAACGGAATTGAATTTAGAGAAGAGAGTGAGACAGGATATCGCACAGTTATATTATATCCATCTATGCATTTGTATATGTACGTACATATGTATGTATGTATGTATATATGTATGTACGTATGTATTCGTTTAATGACTGAAGAGACGCCCTCTTCCTTTCTAAGCGTTGACAAAATCTTTTAAATTCGCAATTACCGTGACTTCATCCGTGACAAGGAAGATCGTAGAAGAGCGTCTGTGGAATTCAACTGCGCTCGAACATTTCTCGTCGTTTCTCTTTGCTTTAGGAACAAGCCATTTCTTTTCTCATGTATTTGTACATACATATATACATACATGTATGCGTGTATATATATATATATATATATATATATGTACATGTAGCTACGTGAAAAGGTAACCATCAGATACACACACACGTATGTATGTGTGTATGTATAGAGAGAGAGAGAGAGAGAGAGACGCGTGTATCTTCGCTCTCATGAAACTTTTAAATCCCATCGTAGGATTTTCCTTCAATCCTTGAATTGGATCGCCATAGATATGTATCTAAATTACAAAAAAAAAGAGAGAAAGAAAAAAAAAAAAAAAAGAAAAGAGAACCAAATTTATCCAACTATTCTACATATAAAAATTATTATTTCAAAAAGATCATAGATAAGTATTAAACAAGTAAATAAATATAGTATAAATATAATATATAACTAAGTAAGCAAGTACTTGTTTCTTCTGTGTCTATCCCTTTCCTTTTCTTCTATGCGTTAATATTCTAGAATCAAAATGGCGTATACTTACGTCTTGTTCGTCCTTCCATGACGGACTCGAATACACGGCCTTTTTCCTCTTAGTCAAGTAGATCCAATCGTTCTTCCACGTAACGGCCTTGTGTATAATACGTCTATCTACTTATAAGATGTAACATATACATATATATCATGTCTGCTATTGCATATTCGTCCGTTTATGTATATACAGGTGTCTCTCTCTCTCTCTCTCTCTCTCTCTCTCTTTCTCTCTCTCTTTTTCTATATATATATATATATATAGATATACATACACATATACGTTAACGTGGGAAAAGAAAAAAGAGTAAAAAAAAATCGACGAAGGATTTTCACAGATCTTAAAAGAATAGTTATTGTCCTTCCATTATGAATTAGAATAAAGAATCGGGAAATGAAACGTTGTTGTTGGGAGCCCCGGGCAAGAAGCCCGATGGTCGCGAGCGATAGAGACTCGTCGAGCGCAGGAAAATTTTATGGGTAAATCGATGTTGCACGCGATTCAAGCGCGACAGAGAGAGAGAGAGAGAGAGAGAGAGAGAGAGAGAGAGAGAGAGAGAGGAGGACGAAAGCGGTCACAAGGAGTGGAATAGAAGAAGGGAGGGAACGGAGAGAGAGGAAAGAGGAACGCGTGTGGCAGACAGATGGGTGAAAAGGGGAATTCGCGATTTGTGGACCGTGTGACTGCGTCTATCTTTTTCCTCTGTGTATACAACTGTACGTACCTATATATATATATATACACACATATATATATATGTGTATACATATCAGTCCGTATCTCTCTCTCTCTCTCTCTCTCTCTCTGTCACTCGTACATGTAAACATATGTCTTTCGTATGTATACGTTGATTCGTCCTTCTCTCTCTCTCTCTCTCTGTTATACATTTAGAAATACACGTGTTACGTATACGTGTGATCCTACTACGTACACATGTACTATAAAATGTATATATATATATATATATATATATAAATGTATGTGTGTTTATATATACACGTATATTTGTGTAGATACGAGCGAGAGAGAAAAAGCAAGAGAGTCGGACTATCTCTATGGATAAGAATATATATGTGTGTGTATGTATAAAAGAGAGAAAGAGAGAGAGAGAGAGAGAGAGAGGCAGTGATAGAAGAGGAGAGGAAGAAGTAAAGGGCGCTTGAAATCTGGGGCGGGGATAGATCCGGGCTTTGCGCTCTGCACGCGACCTTGAATAGCAGCCAACCTAGACCTTGCCACGGCTCTCTTTCGCTCGGTTTGCCTAGTCCAGAGAGAACGCCTCACTTGTTTTTCTCGACCGACAGAACGACGTCGAGTCGAGTCCTATCTACCTCTTACCTCTCTTTTCTCCTCCTCATCCTCCTCCTACTTCTTCTTCTTCTTCTTCTTCTTCTTCTTCTTCTTCTTTTTCTTCTTTTTCTTTTTCTTTTTTTTATTCACTGCCGACATCTCACGAGAAGTCGCGCTTACGTAAAGTCCAACCAAGTACGAATCTTATCTAATGTCTTCCGAATTGTTTCTTCTCTCTCTCTCTCTCTCTCTTTCTCTCTCTCTCTCTCTCTCTCTCTCTCTCTCTCTCTCTCTCTCTTTCTTTTTCTTTATCAAACTCTCAAACTCTCTTTCTTGCTCGCATAGAGATAGGAAAATATATACGTACGTATATTGATATGTACTTACGTATGTATATATGTATAGATGGATAGATGGATGGATGTATGTACATAATTCTATGAATTACTAGAAAACATACTTCTTTACTTGTTAAAACGCGTTTGCCTTTGTTCGAGATTTCATTGTATCGTAGGTCATACACACACACACACACACACACACACACACATATGAGTGTATATATATATTCCTTTGATATAGAATCTCGCGTAAATTTTTCTCTTTTCCTCATCTCGAGCTCGAGGATTTTCGCCTTTGTGAAATTTTTATTCAAAATGGAATAAAAGTCTAACGCTAATATTATATTCGACGTATAAGTTATCGTTGTTTTTTCTTTAAAGTATTTTGTATTTTGTAAATACAACCGGACGAGACATGTTAGTTTATAAAGTTCTTACTCTTTTCATATAGAGAATCTGAATCATTCAGTCGCATTTACGTACAATATGTAATATTTCCTTTGTGTAAAAATAATCATTCTTTTTTATATCCCTTTTCTCCGTTCATCAAAGATGTCGTCCATTTTAGTTAGAATCGTGAAAAGAAACTTGAGAAATAACTTGCATAAGCGTAATAAAAGTATATAAGTATATTATACTTAATAAATGAAGTCAGCAATCTTTTTCTCTTTTTCTTTCTTTCTTTCTTTCTTTCTTTCTTTCTTTTTTGCATTGAATGATAGAGTGCAAAAGAAAGAGAGAGAGAGAGAGAGCTCTGTTTACTGTATCCATATTAGTTTTCATCGATCACGAGAGACTCGGCAAATCTAACGTCATCGATCAGTATTTCTCTCGACGATGCAACTTTTCCTCTTTATAACGTCAAGAACGGATTGGAAAATCAGAGAGAAAAAGCGAGTACAAAATGTTCTTGATGAGAGAGGAGAAAGAAAATGTATTCGACTAATACATTTTCTGTATTAGTCGAATACATTTTCAACGGAGAACAATTTCTTTCTCGCGATAATATTACTATTGATTGATAAATAATACGTTGCAAAGCAAAGATACGATTTTAAACAAAATTATATTCCTGATTCGACCGACATATTAAAAGATTTTTAACTAAAAAAAAAAAAAAGAAAAAAAAAGAAATCAATACTAACATTATTTATATATTTATATACATATGTACGTGAAATATTAAAATATTAAAAATTATTAATCAATCAGATTGAATAATAATCTCGATTATAATACATTAATCGTATTTATACAAACTTTAAATTATAAATAGATCTATACACACACACACACACACACACACACACACACATATAGCAACATTTATAGATAAACAGATCTATAATTTACAGTGTAATAATATTCTATAATTACACACACACACACACACACACACACAATCTGTAAATATTTACGATATTATAATTTAACACAAATTAATTTTTATCTTGAACAAGGAGATTACTTATATCATATATCTTATTAAGATAGATAGAAAATAAATTAATGGAATGTTCGAGAAATAGTTCTCGACACAGCGAGGAAATAGAAAAAGAAGAAGTAGAAGTAAAAGTAGAAGAAGAAGAAAACGAAGAAACAAAGAAAGAAAGAAAAAAAAAAAGAGAAAAGAAATAGAAATAGAAGAAGAAATCACATTGAGGAAGTAAAATGTAAAAGCATCTTGTTCATTGGTACGACGGTAGCCATTGGGTGGGATTATAACGGACCCTTGGCCGCGACCGCGCCTAGAATCTCTTAGACCATCACGACGTAACTCTACCGCTTATCCGTTACCCACTTTCCTTCTTTTTTTTTTCTTTTTTTAATTTTTTTTTTCCTTTCTCATCCTCATCCTCATCCTCATCCTCATCCTCATCCTCATCCTCATCCATATCCTCCTTTTCCTCTCTTCCTCTTTAATCCAGCATCCGATATCTTATTCTTTTTATTATTTCTCTTCCATATTACCTTCTTCTACTTCTTCTTTTTTCTCCTTGTTATTTTTTTTTTCTTTTCCTTATCTTTCTCTTTTTCTTTTTTCTTGTTAAATTTTTCTTCGACTTCGCGTGGCTGATCGCGAGATCGCAGCGACATCTGGCACGCGACTCGCGAATTTACGCTTAGAAACGTGTGTATATATATATATATATATATATATATATATATATATATATACACACACGTATGTTTATTTAGCTTCGACGATGGCGTAAGTGTGTCCGCATTTGTATAGGTAGATATGTATAACGTGCGTGTATGTCCTTGCTTATTACGTTCTACATGTAAACAGAATACTACACGCACGATCGTCAGACGTCAGTACGTCGCTAGAGTATCATCAACGCCATCTCTTTTACACACTTATTCCGATCAAGCTTTGTCGATTCATTTTTGATAACACAGAAATTATTTCGATTATTCGAACTTCGTACAAACACGCTTTCTTACTTTCTTTATTTTCGATCATCTTTTCTCTTCCTTATTTTATTTCGTTCGCCGTTAGATATATATTTTAACGAAAGTAGGAATGACAAAATTATTTTTTTACGATAACAACTTCCAATATGTCGAGCCGTCATCGACGAATTTGTAACATTTCGATTTATTCGTAACTTCTTTAGTATCTCGCGACGTAAAGATATTTTTTTATTCTTCTTTTCGTTTCTCTTTCTTTTTCTTTTTTCAATTGATTGATTGATTCATTGATTGATCGATTTATTTATCGATTTATTTATTTGCTTGTTCATTCATTTGTTTATTTATTTTCTACGCTTTTTATTGGTCCTCCGGTAATATTCGGACGAGCACGTGATCGTCAATGTCGACTCTTCTGCTCGCCAGACAGCAGCAGCTGACAAGAATCGTAAGCTACGTTAACGGTCTTGAACGATCTCTTAAACCAAAGATCGCAGCTTCCGCATGGAAACGATTTTGACGCGATCTCGAATACTCTTCTTCTTCTTCTTCTTTTTCTTTTTTCTTTTTTCTTTTTTCTTTCTTTCCTTTTCGTCTTTCTTCCTTTTTCTTTTTTTCTTTTTCTACCATCTTGCTCTCTCGTTATCACATAACCTTTCCAATCGTTCGGAAACGATTCGCGTTTTGTATTTTGTTTGGATTTTTTTTTTTCTTTTCTTTTCTTTTCTTTCTTTCTTGTTTTCTTTTTGTTGAAATACGTTTCGGCTCGTTTCTTCTGTCCTTTCCATTTTTAATTCTTTCTTCTTTTTCTTTTCTTTTCCTTATTTTTCTTTTTTAGGTTATGTAGAATAGTATGTATACTAAAAAAAAAAAAAAAACGTTACAAACACGATACACGTTGGATCGGTATAGAAAATAGTATCGATCGTTTAATTGATGACTATTCAGCGAACTCCTAACGTAAATTTTGTAAATCTATTTACGTATTTATGCGTAACACTGAATATTACTATAAGTAACAACGTAATAATTGTGTCAGATGTACACGAGTATTTACGTATGTATATAATATACTTGAAAATCGTCATGTAAAATTGTCAATGTTTTAAACTTTCTAAAGAAGAGAAAAAAGATCACTTTGAAAGTTTTAAAATATCATATAGGTATATATTGAACGTTCTAACTCAATACAATTTTATCAATTTTCATTATCAAATTTATAGTCGCCATTATATCAATGTATTTCGAAAGCAATTTTGATTTTTGATTGAATTCTATTTCTTCGAATAAAATCAATCGAACGTATATTTTTGCGTGATAGTAACGAGAGAAAAAAATGGACGAAGAAAATAAAGACAATTAAAAAAAAGAAAAAAATAAACAAGTATATATATATATATATATGGTAAGCATAAAAAGAAAATCTATTGTCAACGTATGAAAATAAATTGTCGAGAAATAACCTCATTTTACATGCTACGTAATATATTTATTAGAAATATACTTACTAGTGTTTACTTTTAACGAAGTGAGAAAAAAGAAACGCAAAATATCTATTTCTTCGTGTAAACGATAATATATTATTGTTCGATGTAAACATAACGTTTGAGGTAACACAATATCAATCACGATCGTCTTTCACACTAAAATATATACGTTATTCAACGATTTGCGTATTAGTGACACTTTAAGTAACATATTAGCATTTATAACCTGTAAATTTTATCACTACTCGGTCGCGCTAATAATTTTTCCAGATATATTCATATATATCTATATATATATATACGTACACACATATATCAAACTCATTTTTGTAAGTTTATTAAAAAAAAAAAAAAAAGAAAGAAAAAAGAAGAAGAAAATAAATATACATCCATTACCATACGAATAATATTTTACGTTTTCGAATGGTTTATGCCATTGTTGTATCGAAAAATGACTAATTGAATTTTGGCGCCACTGATTCGAAGTAAATTGCTTTTCGACGAGTAACTACCTTCTTTTGTTTTGTTTTGTTCTTCTTTTTTTTTTTTTTTTCCCCTTCTATTCTCTAATTGTCTCTCGCAAATTGTTTCCTCGCGTTCGTCGAACAAATTAAAATATTTATTATTCGTATATATGTGTATATACATGTACATTATAAGAATATTTTATCAAGTTGTTTTATCAAAACATTTATCAGAATATTGACGATGATTTGTATTAAATAATATCGAAAGAAATGTAATCTTTGTAGGAATATATTATATAAACGAAAGAAATATTATGAGACACGGGCCCAGGAAATTCGAGTGCCATTCCTGGCTGAAGATTCAAAAACAGTGAATCTAGAAGCGGCGTGTCTTTTCCATTAGTGTGTAGTGAATTCGCGTCGAAAGAAGGAAAATTTCGGTATCGTTTTCAATCGGAATTAATAACGTGATATTACGTATTGAATTTCTTTTTTCTATCTTTTGAAAAATAACGATGTTCGGTTTTCGTGATGCCAATAGAGATGCGCCAAATTATAATTTTCCAAAGACGAAGTTAAAAAATATAACATGTGTCCACTGCAAATGTCTATTTATTATACGAGGTAAATTTCTTTTATTTATTTTTCTCAATTCTTTTATTTTCTTTCTTTCAAAGTAGATTCGTCATTAGCTTTTATTTCTTTTTTTCTTTTTTTTTTTTTTTGAAAATATTAAGAATTTTACAAGAGAAGCCGATCAAAATTCGCTGATTTTATTTTTCTTATGTATTTTAGTATAATTGAAAATATCGATATTAAAACGATCAAATTTGTTAAGATAATGAAGATTAAATTTCCTTATACGTACCAAAGGTTAGAAATATTGTTAGTTTTGTGACAAAAGAATCGATAGACAAAGTTTCAAGAAACGTTTGTAGAGTTCGACGAATGTTTTTTGAAACTGATTATTTCTTTCTTTTTTTTTTTTTTATTTCAGAAGTATTAACAATGCGTGGGAAGCAAATTCCTTTGTTATTGGAGTGCGGACATTCGATTTGCTATGGATGCGCAAAGTTATATCCTGAAGTATCTTGCTCGTTGTGCGGTGAGCTTGTGCAGGCCAAAGAGAACAAATCTGAATTGTATCCCTTAAATATTTATGCATTGGGTTTGGTTGTCGTTGCAAATCATCAACCTTGTTTATATTTAGAAGAACCAGATATATCTTTCACTCAAACGGTCGTTCAAAAAACGCGACCATTTCAAATCTCAGGTTTTTAGTTGATGCTGTATATATATATACAAATTTTCATATAGTTTTTCAATATTATAGTGAATTTTATTTTTAAAAAAGGTTACTGTCATGAATGTGAAATAGAGGCTACCTTGCGATGTCCACAATGTAATGTTCTTTATTGTCAAACGTGTTATTCGAAGGTAGGTATATAAATAGTTTATGTATATATACATTTTTTTGTTTTGTTTTCATTAAGTATCGTAGATTTATCATTTCATTGTTTTGCAGATACATGGAAAAGCTTTACAAAACCATTCCAAAATTCTAATAAATGAAATAACAAAAGATATACCTTTGACAATATTAAGTGTTTGTTCTGATACCTGCATCGAATATGTGGGCTATTTTTGTAACGATTGTCAAATATCTAGTTGTTCGCATTGCATGTTACGTTATCACTCGAAGCATAATCACATCTCATTATTAGAAAGGGTTAGCAGTCGTTTTGTTTTTCTATTTTAATTTTTCTTTTGTAAAAGATAATATTTCAAAATATCTCATAAATTGTATTTTTCTTTGTAGAACGAAGAATTAATGGACGATTTTACCAAAGCGTATGACGATGTTGCGGAGAGTCTACAACGTGTTCTGCAGACTTTAAAGGTAAGAATCTCCTCTTTATATCTTATAAAAAAAATTATAATAAAAAAGGATAATATTGTGATAGGCAATCGTAAAACACTGTAGATTCTAGAAAAAAAAGAGTAATAAATAGATTTATTCTGCGTTTATAACTTTACATTGCGTTTATACAATCTTGATTTGTTATGATGCATCGCAATAACATTTATCAAATATTTTTCTTATATGGATGAAATTTATATCTCATATATATATATATATATATATATTATAAGTAAGGTTCATGTCTATACAAAGGACTATTATAGAAAGTCTTTTATGATAAACATTTAGGTACAATAATATTGAATTAACTGAGCACATTCCGCTATAAATAATTACATAGTAAGCATGTATGACTAGAGAGGGAGAAAATACTTATGAATATCATCAGCCATTTTATACCCGCTCAGATTTCTATAAAAAAAAATCAGCTAGTACGATCGATACAAAGAAAAAATTAATTTGATTAGTTATGGGAAGAAAAAGATAAAAAAAAAAAAAAAAATGATCAGAACAAATTTTTCATGATACATACATACATACGTTACATTATTTCATTCGACTTTCTAATAATAAATTGCAAAATTATTATAGTTTTCGTCTAGGTGTAGATGTTTTTCGATATGATAAATAATCTTACTTTTACTGCACAAAGTATACATATATTTAAGAATCACGATTTTTCTTTTCCTTTTTCTTTTTTTTTTTTTTTTTTTTTTTTTTTTTTTTTTTTTTTTTTTTTTTTGAAAACAGATCTTAATGGCAACAAGATACGTATATATAATACACGTATATAATATACGTTTAAAAAAAGAGCATAATCGATATAATTTAATTTTCCATTCGCAATTAAAAATTATTCACGATTTTTATTATTGTTATCGTCGATCGGTTTGCCCTTGGCCTTGTCCTTTCTCTCCTGTTGTTTCTTTAATTTTTTTTCTTTTAGCTTAGCTTCCATTTCCTTGAATTTGATCTCTAAATATCGATCGACCTCCGGACCGGTAAAGTCTTCCGGGAATTTCGGCATTATCGGAAGGATATATTTGTATAGACGTTCGTTGAGAACGTACAATTGAGTCGTAGATTCGCACTTGACATTGAACCACCAATCGCAAGTCAATGCAACCTGACTGAAGATGGTACCGTTCGGGCACAGGAATGACGATTTGCCGCCATTAAGGTCGCAGTAATGCCATACCTTGGACAAGGAAAGAAAAAAAAAAAAAAGACGGACAATTTCATAAATCTAATGAAGCGAATTAAACAAGCCGAGAAAAGAAACTAGAGAAAATCGATTTAATTAAATAATTTTTTTCTTACCTGACAACCGGTCGATGGATCACCGAAAAATCCTTTGTAACGTTGCTTCTTACAACTGAATTCGGTTTCCGGAATAACAGCGTAAGCCGGATAATCGACGTTTGGTTTGCCACGAGTGACACCATATTTCAAGGACGGATGATTAATGGTTGGCCGAGAAGTAGAAATTTCGTTTTGTTCGACGACATTTTGTTTTTGATTGGACACCGTCGTTGTCTCAGTAATTATTTGCGGTATTGTAAAACGACTTGGATCTATTATATCGTCGCTAAGATCTTCGGTGATTTCGTAAGAATGTTGAGTCGATATTTCCAATGGATTTTTATTGTTATGATTTTGTTGAGAGATATCTTGGGGTGTATAAGCCGTTTGAAAATGTACGAGTTTCTTATCATTGTTTTCATCCGTAATAGGGTAACTCGATTGCACGGGTAACTTAGGTGTAACTAGACGAAATTCGTTGTCCTTGTAGGAAGGAGTCGATTTGAAATCGTCAACCGTGTAAGCAACAGGTTTAACAATCACTTTAGCTTTGACTTCGTTCACGTAAGAAGATGTCGGTTTTAAACGGTCCGGATCATCCGGTATTAACAAAGACGTTGGGACCGCTGGGAACCTAGATTCCGTAATTACTTTCGGTCGTGTATTTGTACGTAATTTCTGGTAATAATTAGAGGGTCTTTGAATCGGTCTAGTAGTAACAACGGATGGTTGAGGCAATTGTGGGAATTCCTCTATTTTCGCTTTGTGAAGAATGTTGAGTATTTCAATGAGCGTTTTTATACTGTTGTCCAAATTATTTTTATCCAGTGTTTCGGGTAGGCGTTCGGTTAATTGAAAACTTTCGATTATTGGATTTAAATTAACAAAATTTAAATTCCTCTGTGGTGTAACGTTGACCGGTTGTCTTCCATTAATAGGAACATGAGAAAGAAGAGGAGAAGGAGGAGGAAGAGGAGGAGGAGGAGGAGGAGGAGGAGTATCAAGAACGTTTATGGTTTGTTGGGTACCTTTCGATATTACTGGCTGGGGAATATATCGAAGAGACTCGACGTCTTCACTAGGATAATTAATATCAACGATAGGTTTTCCTTTTGACGATGAACCACTTACGTGATCGTACACGTAATCTTGAGGGTAATTCGTTTGGATAGGTTTCAACCCTTGATTCCTGTTAACGTATTCTCTTGTATTGCCTGTTGAAAGATAGGGTCGAATAGGTCTACCGTATCGACGATCATCCTTTTGTATGTTCTCGTCTGTGTTAGTGTTCGTTACTTCTGCATGTGATTGTTTTTGATCTTGATACGGATTATACGTGGATGATGAATAATAATCAAGGTGATTTACCTTTGTATTGTATCTTATCGGTATGAAATAATCTGTATCGCCGTTAATATCGTTTGGATCGTATTGGACGGACGGGACAAATTTTCTCAATTGATTCTGAACGTTGTTGGTTCTGTAATTGTTTAGAATGTTGTTTCTGGTGCCGACGTTGGTTCGAGAGTAAGAGGGTTGATACTGTTGCGATCTTCTTGATGACGTAACTCCGTCGTTCGATGGCACGTTGACAAAATTCTTTCCAGGTATTATTGATTGTACGTTTAGATTATTGTTAGCTGCGTAAAAGGCCATGTACGGTATAAGTCTTCTATATCTTTCTTTAAATTCAGCAAATGTAATTTCCTCTTCACTTTCACCCTCATCGTCTTCGTCGTCCAAGATGGATCGTGTTACGTTCGATTCTGTTGCGTTGCAAGCTTTCATCGATAACTCTGAAACGAGGATAATAAGAATTATTTTGTTTGTTTTGTTTTGTTTTCTCTCTCTTTCTCTTTCTCTTTCTCTTTCTCTCTTTACACGTATTTTATTATTAGTAGTGTATTTATTTTATATATATATTTCATATATTATATATACATAATTAAATAAAAAATGAAAAAGGAAAGAGATGACTTTTTATATAACGTTCCTTCGACGTTCGTATGGTTGATAATATTTCGTTTATATTATTTTTTATTTCACCGTAACAGAAAATATTAAAATAATGAGAAAGCTTCGTTCGCAAATCTTTTTTTCAACCTGGAAAAGATTTTCAAACTACGAGTGATGTCGTACGAGAGAATAGAGGGGGATGATACCCTGCTCTCGGTTTAACTTCGAAGCAAAGTTTCTACAACAGTGTTTACTCCCATGAGAGAGAAAGAGAGAAAGAGAAAGATATCAGAGTTTATGAGCTCGAGAGCTATAAGTTTAACCACCATTGCGATTCGATATATCCTATACTTTAATTTTATATTAAAATCGTAGATATTTATTTATATCGATATCCTTTGAAATCTAACGTAATAATAAAATAATTAATTCTTATCAAATCATTTTGATTTATACGACGATGTTCCAACACATGTTCCAAACGATTATCTCCATTGTTTAAATTATATAATTACATTATTCATCTTTCGTATATGAGAATTACTTTCTTTTCTTCCTGATTAGAATTATTTTTATGATCCTTTGATTACGAGAAAGATAGGAAGCTGATACGTTGTTACGTTTTGCATTTCATCGAGTGAAATTAAATTAGAAGGAAAAATATTTGCTACGGTTCCATCCATCCTCCCTTCCTACTTCAATTTTTGTTACGTACTATCTCGCCGTTCGTTTCATCCCCTCTCGGAACGTCCCTTGTATTTCATCCCCCTTTCATTGGGTTGCGATACATATAACCCAGGATTCGCGCGAAAGCTACACGCAAATTCGAGAGGCAGTGAGTTCTTTCGTGAGATATATTCGTGTCAACGTTTCCGAATTTTGTGACTGCTAAAAGCATACCGACTTTTTCCTTCCACCCTTTATATATATATATATATATATAGATGTGTGTATGCACATATGTGCGTCTACACAATACACATATACGTATATATGTATGTATGTATGTATGTATCCATATATGCATATATGTGTGTGTTATATATCTTTTTCTCTTTTTCACACACACACACACTTTCATCGTACGTCTCTGTCGAATTTTATTTATTTTCCGCACGGAATACTTTTAAAACGCACACTATGTATATTTGACTTCTACTTTTTTTTTTTTATACGACCAACTCTAACTAACCTTTTGACTCTTCTTTCGACTATTTCTATTCTTCCTTACGTAACTTACGAATTCGTTTTTTTTTTTTTTTTCCGATAGAAATTTTTATCGATCCTAACATCGAGTTTAATCCTTCCAAAACGATTGTAATATTCATTAGAAATTTATACGTTTAATTAAATACTCGCTTATTCTTATGTATCTAAATACACTTAACAAAATAACGATATAGGTGTAGATTTCAATGTACTGTCTCGAAAAATTCTACTTTTTTAATACTTTAATAAATTATTTCCGAAACGTTTCGTAGCTTAGGTATTATTACATCCTACTTAGTTACTAATGGGGTGAGAGGGTTTGTTCGCAATTAGAGACACAATGAGGAGGGTTAGTTCGATACCGCACTCCTCGTGTTGTTGTGTCTGCTAGTGATGGATCGTTCTATACTGTTGGAGAAAATTCGTGAAAAGAGGGATGACCCAGGAGAAAATGTATATATGTTCGTATAAGTGTATATACGTATATACGTATAAGATATATATCTATGTGTATATACGTTCATATATCTATATATTCTCTCTTTTTCTTTTTCTTCTCTTCCTCTCTATCTCTTTTGCACTTTTTTTTTTTAATTCGATGATTCTCAGCGAATAAATAGAGTCACAGTACTCGGATATAAAACTTCCTTATGAATTTAAAATATAATAAAATAAAATTCCCCATGAATTTTTATAAATCGATTATTTAGTGTCGATGTAACGAACTGCACAATTCTATCTATCGCTATCTTTTTATCTATCTCTATACACTTACCGACAAAAGTCAAGAAACGAAGTAATCGTTCGGCCATTTTTTATTAATATTCTTTATCTTCTGAAATATATATATATATATATAGTTGAAATTAAAAATAGTGTAATGAGATATTATTTCATCATCATGCTATCTTATTGTATTATTTTATTTTATATTATTTATATTATTTTTAGTTATATCTATGTATAAAGAATATTATATAAAAATTACGAACGATTACATTGTTTCTTAAATTTTCTTACTAAGTGTATAGTGTAGGGTGAACTAATAACTATTACCATCTTAAATATCTCCGTTAATTGTTATAACAAAGAAAAATATTATATACACAAAACTTGTATAACACTATAGATTGACATAAGATGATGGTGTAAATATTTTTTACGTGGATGCAGGCGTATAGAAGTTTTCAAGATCACCGTTAATTTTGTTAAATGAATAATATTCGTATATTAAAAAAAATTGTTTTCCATAACGTGATCGAGGGAATCATGAATAAAATACAACGACTGATGGACACAAGTACGCAATAATAGAAATTCAAAATAATAAAATTCTTTGTCTTTGTAATTGTTAACCTTGGATGACTTTGAATGACCTTGTGTCATAAATCGTTACCCACTATCGTCCTATAGATAAAAAAAAAAAAAAAGTAAAAAACTCATACGAGTCCACGTAAAAAATTAAATGTAACCTTGAAAACGTCCATACAAAGTCTTCATCAACGCAAAAAATATTAACACGATCTTATGTCGTCTTTCGTGTCATAGAAATTTCATATAAAACATTTTCCTACGTTATCAAAAATATATTACAGAGATATTTAAAATGCTGATAAATTATTAGTCTACCCTATATCTCATTTCCTTTATTTTTCTAATATACTCTCTCTCATGAGAGAACAAGAGGGTAGAATGCCCTATCCATCGAAATACATCAAAGAGACGAGCCATCAAGGACAGGGAAAGACAAAAAGAGAGAATGTTAGTGACGGAGGGATTGAAGAGAGAGAGAGAGAGAGAGAGAGAGAGAGAGAGAGTGAGAGAGAAAGAAGGGAGAAGGGTTCGTGAGAATATTCGTCAGTGAAGGAACAAGAGAGTGAGGTATGCCAACACCTCTATTACTCTTTTTCTCATTCGGTTACATAGAGATACAGAATAGAGTGAGTCCAAGCTGGAAATCCAATTCGATTCTGCATGAAATGAGTTTGGAAATTCGGTGCGCGCCGTTTCGCTTTATTAATCCTGTCAGTGCTGCGGAACGTGATTGAAAAATCCGCAAAAGCGCGTGCGGTGAGACAAGTCTCTGTTCATTTTCACCTTTTCGTTTGTTAAAGAGAGAAAGGTGGGTAAGGTGGTTAGGTAGTTAGGTAGATAGCTAGGTAGAACGTTTGTTCTGAAACTTTACAAAGCGCGAATAACTCTGTCTCCTTTCCTTTTCCTGTTATTTTCTTTCTTTTTTTCTTTTTTCTTTTTTTTCCCTTTTTATTTTTATTTTTTCATCTTCTATATCTCTGTCTCTCTATCTTTGTCTTTCATTCACTCTTTCTATGGTTCCCTTAATGTATTTATTTGCATAAGGATACAGGTATAGTCCTTCGAGGTTAGCTAGCGAGTATCATGATTTTTTTCTTGTATCGTATATCCTCATCTCATTCTACCCACTCAACCCCTACATCCCCTATTCCATATGCTCGAGTCTATGCTATTCTTCAACAACCCCTTCTCATCTTCGCGTTAATTCGCTGAGCGTGCGTTCGAGATAATTGCGAGGAGATGTTGAGTTTGTCGCTTTAACGATCCTCTTTTGCCACGATAAAGAGTGAGTCAGAGTCAGAGTTAGAGAGAAAGAGAAAGAGAGAGAGAGAGAGATAGATAGAGAGAGAAAGAGAGAGAGAGAGAGAACACTCCTTTTATCGAGTAATCGCATGTTACGCGTTTTTCTAATCTTCCTCGTTTATTCAAGCTCTGATGCTTTTTCATCGTTTCTTTCGTGACGCGTCGGTTCCTTCTATAAATTTTTGCTTGTCTAATGAAAATAGTTTCGATCGAATAGTACGAAAATAGTTTCGAGACTTTCGCATTGGATAATTAAGAAGAAAATTATTTCTTACAGGTTGTACATATTCGTTAATTAGTTTATTAGTCGCTTAACGCGTTGTTCCCATGTCGTAGAGATTTTCGATGTACTTTCTAGTCCTCGTTGCGTATCGTTATATCACGGTATGATAATTGCACTCTACCTGTATGATATTTACGCGTTACGTAATACGTCATTTTATTAAAACGTATCATGAAAATGTTGCTTTAAACTTGTTAAGAGATTTCGTGGTTGGGAGGATGAATTAAAAATTTCTCTGGTTTCTCTTTTCTTTTTTTCTTTCTTTTTTTTTTTTTTTGTTCTCTCTCCTCTCTCTTTCCTCCTTTTTTATAATAATAATTTATATAATAATTTATTATTAATATATAATGATAATAATAATAATAATAATAATAAGTATGGTTTTATTTATTATTATGGTTTTATTTATTATAATAGTTTTATTAATAATAATAATTATTATTATTATTATGGTTTTATTTATTATAATGGTTTTATTAATAATAATTAATAATATTAATAATATTAATGAAATTAATAACAATTATTAATAATAAAAATTATTAATTATAATGGTTTTATTAAAATAATAAATTAATAATAATAATAATAATAATAATAATAATAGTAATAGTAATAATAATAATTATTATTATTATTGTATCACATTCTTCATTTTTCATTTTATTATGTATATATATGTGTGTATATATATATATATGTATGTATGTATGTATGTATGTATGTATGTATATATCTATGAATATGAGCTGTTTCGTATGCATTCACATTTTTCATATAAACCATTGCATATGCATTTACTTACGTGCAATTACTTTTATACGCCAGCACGTTTATAAATATGCACACGTTATTCCATTTTTCGGGGATGGGAAAGGGCCGTTGGGTGTAGCATCCACGTGTAATCAAAACACAAGTGCAACTGCATGCGGGTTTACCTACATGCGTTGGTTTTGCGTCGAATCGTTGTCGTCTACGTCGTCGTCGTCGTTCTCGTCGTCGTCATCGTCGTCGTCGTCGTCGTCGTCGTTATTATTGTTATTGTTGCTGTTGTTGTTGTTGTTGTCGTGTTACGTGCATGCATGCGAGAAGAGTACCGCAATTTTTCAGTTTCACTCATTAAGAACTTTCGTGTGCGAGAATGAAAAATGGTTTTATTTCTACGTCGTATAGTATCGTTCTCTCTCTCTCTCTCTCTCTCTCTGGTTTTGTGTGTGTGTGTGTATGTATACATACACACATATATATATCTGTATATCTATCTATCTATCTATCTATCTATCTATCTATCTATTTATCTATCTAGCCATCCATTTTTTTTATCTCATTCTCTTTCTATTTCTCTATCTCTTTTCTACCATTGCAATAAATTACCTCGCAGCTCGCGATATTTTTCTCTCTCGCGATTGGTTAGTTTCGGGTTTTTTCGTTTTTCTTCTTTCTCTTTTCTTTTTCTTCTCTCTCTTTCTCTCTTTTCTCAAACAAACACGCACGTACGCACGCATGTACTCTCACATGTCAACGTTGAAATCAATTGGGTCCAGTCGATATTTATTGAAAGAGAATATTTGTAATTTTTTTCTTTTTCCTTTCTATTTATTTCCTTTCTTAAATTTCTTAAAGAGATCAAAATTTGTTAATCGCGTAATTTGAAGTTTTTGATAAAAATTTCAACGATATATATGTCGAGAAAGAATATTTATAATCTTTCCTTTTTTTTCTTTCTTTTGATTTTTCCTTTTTCCTTTTGGACTTATCTTCTTTTTTAAATTTCTTAAAGAGATCAAAATTTGTTGATCGTGTAATTTGAGGTTTTTGATAAAAATGTGTCTTGTATCTATTATCCGTACCATGACGATAATTTGTCATCCCTGGTATGTAGTCTCATTACAAGCGTAAATAATTGTAGACTCGAAAGTCTTTTAGCGATGTTTGCGACGTAATATCTCGTTATTGCGTCCCAACTCACTATACTTTTAATTACAGAAATATTAATACGTGGGTGACCTCCTTCGTCATTACGGCTACTCTACTTCTCTCTCTTTCTCTCTCTCTCTCTCTCTCTTTCTTTCATTCATTAACTTTCGTTCTAAAATGCATCCTCACTTAATAACATCCATATTACGATCTATATACGCATGGTACACGATATATATAATATTTCTACATATATTACAAATGTATTATTAAAATTGATCCGAACGATGCGAGATTTTATTACCATGTAATAAAATATTTTCCTCTCTCTCTCTCTCTCTCTCTCTCTCTCTCTCTTTTTTTTTTACAATACTTTTTCTCTTGTACATTTTTTTTCTTTACTGTACATTATACAGATATATTATAAAGTTATATAGTTTCTAATTGCCGAATGTTTCTTAATCATCATATGTTAAGCTATACGACGTATTATCTTTTTTATTATATAATTACGTATTATTTCGGAAGATATGAATTATTAAAATTTTTCATTTGAAATAGATAGAAGGTAGAATTAAAGGATGGTTGAATGGAACAAGGAGTGTGCTACCACGACAAATGCGTGGGAAAAGCGTAAAAGAAGACAAAGCTTGTACCGGACAAAGGCAGTTTTGAATTCTGTTCGTTCATAAAGTCTATACGTATGCGAGAGAGTAAAAGAGAGAGAGAGAGAGAGAGAGAGAGAGAGAGAGAGAAAAAAAGAGAGGAAGAGAAACGTGCTTGTGTGGATTGCGTTGCCACGAGCGAAAACTCGCTCGCTCCAAAAGTCACGCTTTCCCGATATAACGTAATCCATGAGATACCAATAACTGGCAATTAATATTCCGTATCGGGTAACGCCATGTGAATTGCCGCACGAGATTCCGCGTGTGTCGTCCGACGATGTTGCGTTTTCCGTACTCGATTCTCGTAAACTCTAAAAAATATTTTTACCCGTAGTTTTCGACGCGTTCTTTCTCGATTATTAAAGGGAATAAAAGTTTCAAGGGGTGGGAGATCAAAGAAGAACGAGGTCTGAGAATAAAAGAGAAAAAAGAAAAGAAAGAGAAATATACGAAAAAGAAACAAACAAAAAAAAAAGAAGATTTCAAATTAATACTCTCGAGACATTTTCGTTCGATTTATTTCGAAAGTGTTTAAACTTGTTTATCTTTTGAAAAGTTAATAAATAAAATTGATGACCCTCGTAGGAAACTATTATAATTAGCGGATCGTCGTAATCGTTTTTATATGGTATATATATATATATATATATATATATATATATATATATGTACATAAGTCTATAGTAGACGTGTACGTATTTTCTTCTTAGTTTCGAATTCCTTTTTGTTATTTTCTTTTTTTTTTCTATTTATTTATTTCGAAAGCGTCTCCGATGTTGAAACACGCGATAAAGGAGAAGCGTGCGATCCACATGTGAGCAATTAAGCTTATTGACGTGCTCGCGAGACGAGCCTCTCACCGATCGTTGGCTATTCGAATAGAGAACGTCGAGAGAACGACGACTATCGCGTGTTGCGTGTAATTACCTTCGTTACGACGCGCCTACGTGTTAACCCTTTCTTTTACCCTCTTTCTCCACCTCTCTCATCCCTTCCAACATGTATAGTCCATGTTTCTATACGAGGTGAGAGAAAAATAGAGATACAGGGAAAAGGGAGAAAGAGTTAAGGAATGAAATGAAGAAAATGTAAGAAAGGAGAGAGAGAGATAGAGATAGAGAGAGAGAGAGAGAGAGAGAGAGAGAGAAATATATATAGAGAGAGAGAAATAGAAATAGAGAGAGAGAAAGAGAGAGAGAGAGAGAGAGAGAGAGAGAGAGAGAGAGAGAGAGAGAGAGAGAATAGTATACTAAGTTTTTCAGGGTAGAAACGCGTTCGTAAGTGTCGCTCGTTAGAACTCACTCCCTCTTTTCTACCCTTTCGACTTTTCTGCCGCACTCTGGTAATTCTGCTTTTGCCTCGGTTTAAATGGCGGCTAGATATCGAACGCACAGTGAGGAGAAAAAGAGAGAGAGAGAGGGAGGGAGGGAGAGAGAGACTCGTAGGAGGTGGCAGCCTCTCGCATTTCACGTATCACGATTGGGTGAAATCTAGGAGAGCGCCAGGTTTTTTTTTTCTTTTTTCACGGCATTTAATTAAAGCCGGAAAACGAGCCACGTAATGACACTCGATCCACGTGCCCGGCATGATTCCGCCAAAGAGCTCTTCGGTACTACGAGTCGATTTGGTTTTCGTTAGGTTTGATTTCCCGGTTAGTTACCTCTGTGAACGTAGGCAAATGATTCTTCGTCGTGGCTCTTTATTCTTGATCTCCATTAGAAGAGGAATTAAAAGAAGAACAAATTGAAAGAGATCGTCGATTAGGTAAAGATAGAAAGAGAAAAATGAAGATTCTAATAGAGAGAGAGAGAGAGAGAGAGAGAGAGAGAGAGAGAGAGAGAGAGAGAGAGAGAGAGAGAGAGAGAGAGAGAGAGAGAGAGAGAGAGAAATATACGAATAAATTTAATTTGACAATAAAGTTTAAATAAATGAATTAGATCGATCCAACTGGTATGGATCAGTCGAATAGAACTGTTGTATCACGTAGAATAAATTCTATGAACGTTGATACGTGTAGCTCTAGTTAGGAAAAGGATTTTCTTTTTAGTAGTAAAACAGAAAAAAGAAAAAAATAAATGAACGGAAGAAAAAAAGTAAAAATAAAAAAGAGATGCAAAAAGAAACAAAAAAGGAAGAAAGAAGGAACAACGATCGTCATTGGACCAACTTAAATATATTATTGTTTCAAGAAATTTCTCTTCTTTCTGTAACTCTAATGAAATCTAACGAAATCTAACGAAATCTAACGAAATCGTTTTTCGATTCATTATTTTCAACATTTCCGTAAGGAGCTTGATAAAAATGTTATGATTCTATGTGAACTATTAATATATAGCATCGTACATACATACATACATATATACATACGTACATACATACATATGTGAGTACATATGTGAATACAAATGTGAGTACACATGAGATAGCTGTTCTTGTACGAGACACTAGAATATCGTTTGCATAACGATCGTTTCGTTCACGTTAAATTCAGGTAGTCGAATTCTCGAACGGTCAATTATTCGAGCATACAAAGGTAAAGGTTGAAACGTACATCGATGATGATCGCGAACCCCAAACCCGAGCTCGAGTTTAAGCCCGAGGCTAGATCGTCCCGTCGGTTGGTAAACGAACTTTAGATAAACGTCGATCTTTCTAGCTCTTTTTTTCTTTTCTTTTTTTTTTCAACGAATATTATTTTTCTTTTGTAATTGAAAGAGAAAGAGAGAGAGAGAGAGAGAGAGAGAGAGAGAGAGAGAGAGAGAGAGAGAGGACAAAGAAACGAAGTTTTTCATTTCGTTCTTGGTCTCGTACGAACTCCATATTTCGATTATTCATTTTGGATTCTCGTGGGGTGATATATTTGTAAAATTTCACGACGATCGACTGATTTTGCTCGATTGTATCGTAGGACAATGTGTTATCGATTAAGC
>NC_057704.1:3041000-3041220 GCF_014466175.1 Vespula pensylvanica
AGAGAGAGAGAGAGAGAGAGAGAGAGAGAGAGAGAGAGAGAGAGAGGATGGAGAAGGTGAAGGGTTGAAGAGAAATGAAAAAAAATTTACAAAAATTAATAGAACGTAAATTGAACTTTTATATTACACTATACTAGACTAACATACACTACACTATACTAATCTTTATATATTTGTCTCTCTCTCTCTCTCTCTCTCTCTCTCTCTCTCTCTCTCTCTC
>NC_057704.1:3041330-3047358 GCF_014466175.1 Vespula pensylvanica
AAAAAAAAAAAAAAAAAAAAAGGAGTTAACAAATGGAATAGAAACGTGGAAGAAATATCGATTAAAAGTTCATAGATCTAGATATTTAATAACGGATCAAATTTTGACTGAGTTAACAATGCTCTGTATTATTTTGGGCGAATTGAATCGTACGTATTTGTAGAGAGATGAGTTGAATGGAAAGGAAAAAGAGGGATATAGAGATAGAGAGAGAGATAGAGAGAAAGAGATGGGAGAATTGTACGATTCTTACGGACGAATAGTTTGGATGGAAAATCTACAAACGTTTAAATGTCAGTGCTTAACGAAACTCAATCACGATTCCATTTTGCTCGATCATATACCTACAATAACAGCGTGCTGCTTGGCAATTTAGCAATAACAGTTTTTTGACTCATTGAATATATATATATATATATATATATATATATATGTTGAACGTATTATATACATATATATTGAACATATTATTTATATAATATATATTATATATATATGTTGTACGTATTACATACTTATATATATTATATATACTTATATATACTTATATATATATATATGTATATAATACATATGTATAATCTACGTAAATAACTACGTAGATATATATATATATATATATATATATATATATACATATATGCACTGAAAATATGGGATAGTTAAAATAGATTTATAAGAGGTTTGAAACTAAAAAGATTCAATATAACATAGGTACGTATCATTTACAGGTTAATCGTTTTTGTGTTTTCCAGGGGGAGACTTAGTGCTTTTGTAACTCTTAATTACAAAATATTCATTTGCGAGTATTCTCTCTCTTTCTCTCTCTTTATTTCATCCTCTCAATTTCTGTACATTTATTCCCGCAGGAGGCTATTATAAACTCGCCGAATAGCGATTCAAAGTAAAGCTTATTGCGTACTAATAATAAAGCATTTTTGATTATGTTATGGTTTGAATTTCGAAGAGAGAAAAAAAGGAAAAGATAAGAAATGAAAAAGTGAATTATCGGAAATTATGAACGATTTTTCTTCTTATCATATGTATATATTCTATTCATATGTATATAGATAAATACTAATTATTTTATATTACTCGCATAATATACATTTAATTCTAATTCGTTTGAAATTGCTTTGTGCTTATCCGTGCATCGTAAAATTCAATAATCTAATTTCTCGTCGTATTAAGTGCTTATAAGTGCGACGTAAACCGTTAGAAAATCTATAGATAGAGGATAGAAACGAGTAAGATCTCTCGTAAATTTTATAAGCTAAGGATTTATTAAATTGAAGAAAAAAAAAAAAAAATAAAGAAAACTGATAATTATTATCGAACCTTTCAACGTTACGTTATGAATCACGTTTCTACGAAATGAATAATTTGAATCGTTGATAGTTCGAGCATAGTCGTCGCACACATTCAATTGGGACAAACAAACGATTTAATTATAATACATCTATATTAAAGTATTAACGCGGTATTATTACTGTTTATTAACGTTTCCATATAATCACGAGTTGTTCGAAAATATTAATTTATAACTAAACTAGCTTCGAATTATCGTTATAGTTGATAGAATATGTCTACCGTGAAGTTATTCAAAATTGAGCTTTGCTATAACTAATATGTAATATATATATATATATATATATATATATATATATATTATAATTATATGTACAATAATATTTTATATAATTTTATTATATTCTACTTTTCTATCTTTTATTTTTTCATTTTATATATATATATAAAATTACATATATTATAATAACTTTTAAAGTTCGATTTGGAAGATCTCTCTCTTTCCTTTTCATTTATTATTATTATTAATATTATTATTATTATTATTGTTGCTATTGTTGTTATTGTTATTATTATTATTATTATTATTATATCTCTTTCCCCACTGGTCCACCATATTTAAGCTTTCCATTCGATCTCGTTTGCAATGACCAAAAGGAAAACTTTATATCTACGGATTAATCGGCAAATTTCCAGAAAATACGATTACTCGAAATGTAGAGCTTTTCCCGGGTGCTTTTCTCGCCGTACTCTTTTCCATGTCGCGTAATCTATAACGCACATAAATTTTTCAGAGTTTCAAATGCGCCGCTCGACGGTTTATCGAGCGTTGAATTAATTGATTTTGCTGCACTGCCGGCGAGCAATGTCAGTACGAATATACATATTCGTTTGAATTTTAGGTTGCTCTCTATGAAAGATACGTGTGTATGTGTATGCGTGTATGCATGTATGTATGTATATGTTTGAAAGAGGGAGAAGAGAGAGAGAGAGAGAGAGACAGAAACACGTGCGTTAGATGCATCGCCATTTTCTATTTATGCCATTTCAATTTTCTATTTACCTTTAGCAATCGTTTCTTCATCGATAAGTAATCGTTGAAAACGAAATGAAAACCTGATTCATATCGTATGCATCTATTCATCTATTGAAATTTTCGAAAACCAATAGTTAATAACGATCAAGTCCTTCGTTAAAGGATCATAAAATTATCTGTAATATCATCATACCTATAACAGATCTACGATCGTTCTCGAGTACGTTATTACGATATAAGACGGAATAGAAGACGAGGGAACGAGGAGGATACTTATGGAATAATAATCGACATACTCGATTCGTCGTAAAAAAATATTAATGAAAGTTGATTTAACCCATGAGAGAAGGGAAGAAAAATAGAAAACCAAAAAAAGAAAAAAAAAAGAAAATTATAAGTAAAAGCGATTAAACAAGAAAGAATAAAGATGAAAACGAAAAGAGAGAAGAAAGAATGAACGAGAAGAAAATGAAGAAGAAGAAGAAGAAGAAGAAGAAGAAGAAGAAGAAGAAAGAAGTGAAATATTAAAAAAAAAAAAAAAAGAAAGAAAAGAAAAGAATAAAATAAAAATACGTCTGACGTATTTTAGGGTCTGACACGATCGCGTAAGAATGAAGGTCGAGTTGATTAAAATCAATCGGGCGTCCCTTCATGAGGGTCACATGGGCAATGGGTGGAGGGATGAATCCACTCTCATATACCATTACGACCCATTGCGTTGAGTTCTTTAGCAAACACGATATGCAGATGTCTTTCAAAGCGTAACGCATCGATGGAATGGTATCATCGTTTGCTCGACGGGTCAAAGGATGCCATCGATGGATTGAAACTGTCCAGGTGTTATGATCGGAAATGAATAAGGTGTGTGCGGGCGTCAGTTAGCCCCTCCCCCTTTTTCTCTACCTCTCCTCCCCCTTCCCCGCCCAGTTTCCTCGCCCCCGCCACCCCCACCTCCGCCTACCTCCTCCCTCTACCCACAGTACAACTTCAACTAGAAAGAGGGGCTTTCGTCGATCGATACAAATTGGAAATATTCGTTGAAATGGAAAATTATAGTCGGACGTGGGGCTCTTAATACGATTTACAGAGGGTCGAGAGGGATGAGTAGGGGTGGGAGTTGGGAGCGAGGGACGGGGTTGGTAGATGGGGAGGTTGGACGGATGGGACTGGTTTCCCGCGAATTTCATTCGAGATCGTATATCGCAAGCTCGATTTTGTTTGCGCTTTTCTTGTCGTTGTTGCTGTTGGTTTTTTGTCTTGTTTTTTCTTTTTTCTTTTTTTTTTTTGCTTTTTTATTTCTTTGCTTTTTTATTTCTCTTTTAAATCGTTGATTAAATAAAATATCGCTTACGTGACCTATCGAAAATTCGTATTTTCTTTTATTTATTTATTATTTTTCCGAGTCATCGTCTACTGGTTCGCTTAACTCCATTGATATTTTCAAATTCATTGACTTTTCAAGGATATAAAGTATTGTGGGAGATGGGGGAGGGAGAAACTCACATAAACGTGGTATATATCAATTTGGATGCAATTTTGTTTCCAGTAAATTGATTTCTCTCTCTCTCTCTCTCTCTCTCTCTCTCTCTCTCTCTTTTATTTTTAATATTATTTTATTTATGATTTATATTTCTGATATTTTTATTTCTAAAGAGAGAAAGAGAGAGAGAAAGAGAGAAGGGATGGGAGATAAATGCGGTGGATTTTTTGTTTTAATATTTTATGAAAATTAAGAAAATTTTATTGATGTTAATCTTTTTAAGGATTAAAATTCGATTGGTATGAAAGTGCATTGAGATGCATCGTCGATTCGTGGGGGAAAAAGAGATACCCAAATTGCATCGAGCGGGAAACGCATTATTATTATTATTATTATTATTATTATTATTATTATTATTATTATTATTAATATTATTATTATTAGTATTGGTATCATCATCGGCATCATTATTATTAACATTACTAAAACACCGTTATCGCATCGCGTTTATTCGTGAACTGGAATATTTTTTTGCATCGAAAGAACTTTTCCCCTTGGTGTTACGCATTCGATCATTATCTTGCCGAGAGATATGAAATTTCTTCCGCAAAATATATGTATTCAAATACTCCATCTTTTTGCATATATATATGTGTATGTATGTGTGTGTGTGTGTACATGTTTACTGGTAGAAACACACTTCAACTTACGAGCATAATCAAGTCTCGTTCGAATCATGTTTCGAGGATCTTCGTGTTCAGTTATACAACAAATCGTGATTCAGTTTTAAAAGTATATTTTTGTCAATCGATTATGGAAGAGAAATGTAACGAAGCGTGTTTAAATTTCGCGGGTTTTTTCATTTTTTTTTTATTTTTTATACATACATATATATAAGCTTATAGATGTATATATATAAATATATTAACATATTTATATCAATTATTTTATATATATATATATATAAATATATTATATATTTATGTACTTAATATATTGACTTGATAATAATCGATAAGTAATGTAATTTGTTATAGATTTATATTTTAATGAATAACATTAGTATTTTTTATTTGAAGATGTTTGACATCTAATATTTAAATAAATAACACTGTATATATAATATCGTATTATAGATGATTCTTTAGTATCAAAATAAAAATAAATTTTATATCCTACGTTAGTATTATTGAATAAATAACATTGTGAAATACGTCGTCTGAAGAAACGACTTTTTACTATTTCATATTTAAATAAACGACTATCTTTTTTTTATTTTTCTGAATATTAAAAATCACGGACATTACTTATCGCGATCAAACTCAATGAAATAAAATAATCATATCGAATGAGTCAATCATTCGAACGGATAAATTTATTCCAATAATATATTCCATTACTTCAAGGATTAAACGTTTATATAACAAAAAAAAAAAAAAAAATAAAAAAGTAAAAAAAAAGAGAAGGAAAAAAGAATTTATAAATCATACAAGATATATCAGGGAGATAATTAATTTGATATAAAATGACAGCGTCGTTGTGGTTTGGCATGCGTTGAAGTTAAACGAACTTGCTGAGTAATACTGTGAAACAAATAGGATTATATTTTATCCAGAAATTCTCATCGTGCAAAGGACAAACTAATAGTACATACACAGATTGGTACGTAAGCGAAGACGTGTCCTGGGTAATCATGTCGCGTGTTCATTCGATGTTACCTAAGAAGTTTCTTGTCGTACGAGACGTGAACCTATCTCCCGAGAGGGATGAACGAGCAAACAGAAGGAAGAGGGGTAGGAGGAGGGAGAGGAGGAGAAAAGAGGACAGAGGTTTGTAGAAAAGGACTCGTTGAAAATCCACTTGTTTTGCTAATTATACCTAATCGACTCGTTTTCCTTGTTAAACTCCTCTCTTAATGCCTGAGATTTCATTTCTATACGTTCTATTTCACGTTCTCTCTGGAGATTACTCGTGTCGTTATCTCGTTAACAATGATTAACGATATTCTTGATAATCAATTTTTTAAAAACTTTTCTTCTGTCTCATCTCTTCCACTCACCCTCTCGAATGATTTTCTTATATCGTTAAATCGTTAAAATTGTATCGAATTTCTTTTTCTTCTTTTTTTATTTTTATTTTTATTATTATTATTTTTTTTTTTTTTTATAAATATGTATTATGTGGATTTATATTATGTATATATT
>NC_057704.1:3047458-3057458 GCF_014466175.1 Vespula pensylvanica
TTTATTTTATTTTATTCTTTCTTGCTTCTTTCTTATTAGCAATTCTCGAAAATCTTTTATCCGTCCGATATATAATTTTCACGAATCTCTTTGTGGTCTGTTAAAAGAGAAAGAGAGAGAGGGAGAGAGAGAGAGAGAGAGTGAGGAAGAGAGAAAGAGATAAAAGTTCAAAGGATAAACTGTGCATTTATCTCAAGCGCTAGATAGTTAAGGCATCGTTTAATTTTTTTCTCTTTCGAGTGGTCTTCTGCAAGAGGCGCGACTATACCAAAGTAAAATTAAAATTCACACGTACTTATACACGTAGAAAAATATTTCGTGAGAGTGCTTTGAAATGTAGTTTAATTGAAATTAACGAAGATTAAATCGTGCAATCGGTTCTTCTTTCTTTCTATCTTTTTTTTTTCTTTTCTTTTCTTTTCTTTTCTTTTTTTTCTCTTTCCTTTTTTCTATCACACGAAATCGCGAGAGAGACATAAACGTTTCTAAACGTTTATTCTAAATTCTTTTCTTTTTCTCTCCCTTTTTTCTTTTTTTTTTTTTTTAATTTTTATATATATGTATATGTACGTGTATATGTACACGTCCCAACATTGTAATTATTATTACGTTCATCTAAAAAAAAAAAAAAAGAGGAAAAAAAAAAGAAAAGAAAATTTTTTCGGGAAACTTGAAAACAATAACGTTGTAGACTTTAATGCAAGAGAAGGATGTTCTATATATTACGAAGAGTTAATAACTCTATAAATGGCGAATACATGTTATTGCTTATGTCGCAAAGTTTGCCAATGTAATCAGTTTAATCAATGTTTATAACTTTACATCGATTTTCGAATGTTAGAAAATTTATCGATTATTGCCGGTGAACACACACATATACACACACGTATACACACATAATTACAGCGTATTTAAATGAAGAGTGTATGAAAGAGTTAACTTGTTAATTATATAACATAATCGATCTTCTACGAAAGAAAATAATCGATGACTTAGGAATCTTATAATTTTTAAGCAGATTTATACGTGATGACGTCTTTCGTATCTTCAGATTAAATAATGAAAGGGTATAAAGATAGTACTAGGTATGTAGTACAACAATCGAAAGAAAAGAAATTCGCATAATTACAAGGTAGAGACGACGACGAGTGGTGTGCTTACACGTACTATCTAACCCTGTTGAAGGTTTGTCGAAGGTTGTATGGGACATGATAGAGTAATCGAACGATTTAATGTAAATAGTTGGATAGTAAAATAAACGAATAGATCGAATTATATCAGAAGATGAATTGATAAATTGATGCGAAAGGTTTAGAAAGAGAGAGTTGGATAGAATCGGCACTATGAACGCGAATCGAATGATTTTGATCAAGTTTTTTCATCTAGCTAATTACGAAAATATTCATATTATAGACGAATAGAAAAAAGTAACATTAATCAATTCAAAATTTATCATCGAAACGAAAATTAAATCATAATGATTGATCATAATGAAAATTGATCATAATGATCTCTTTAAATAATTATAACGAATCTCTTTTCAAACTAAAATACAGAAAAAAAAAAAAGAGAGAGATCAATTGATCCAAAAATCGAATATCCTCGAAACGAGAATAAAAATACAATAATTACATTCTCTTCAAATAATCATGACGAATTTCTTTTCAAACTAAAGTACAAAAGAAAAGAGAGATCAATTGATCGAAAAATCGAATATCATCGAATCGAGAATAAAATCATAATAATTACATCCTCTTCAAATAATTATAACGAATTTCTTTTCCAAATAAAATATAGAAAAAAAAAAAAGAAGAGAAATCAATTGATCCAAAAATCGAATATCATCGAAACGAGAATAAAAATACAATAATTACATTCTCTTCAAATAATCATAACGAATCTCTTTCCAAACTAAAATACAAAAAAAAAAAAAAAAGGAAAAGAAAATCAATCAATTGATCCAAAAATCGAATATCATCGAAACGAGAATAAAAATACAATAATTACGTTCTCTTTCAAACAATTATAACATGAATCTCGTTTTCAACTATAAAGTAGAAAAAAAAAAATGGAAAAATTAACGGGACATAGTTCGAACTGTTAAAATAGAGTTCATCCTATGAAGATAGATAGATAGATAGATAGATAGATAGATAGATAGATAGATATGTAAATGGTTCGATATAGATATAGAAAGAAGAATCTCGAGGACGTCATACCGAACTAAGTTTAGTTTCGATTCCCTATGGTCATTCGGCTATCGGGTTTCATGTAGAACACTCGGTTCACTAGAAGAAGGGGAGATGTACCTTTTGTGTAGTAGTAGTAGTAGTGGTAGTAGTAGTTGTTGTTGTTGTGTTGTTGTTGTTGTTATTATTCTACGTTGCGGAGGAGCTCTCACCTAAATACAAGAACTCGTAGTTTCTGTTACCTTTCTTCTCATCGTCCCTTCGTGTTTGCGGTTGCTTTCTACTTTGCTTATGTATTTCGCGGCGCGAATATATCCGATACACTCTTGTGTACAACGTATGAGAAAGAGAAAGAGAGAGAAAGGGAGAAAGAGAGAGAGAGAGAGAGAGAGAGAGAGAGAGAGAGACGAGTTATAGATACTCCTTAGAGGTGTATAGTTGTATAACTAGAAGTTTCCTATGATGTCTCTCGAAGGTATTACATACACCAAACCGGTCATTGTCTTGGGAATAAACCATTGTGAAATCGTTATAAATATATAACTGCGTCCTTTATTCTATTATAGGATAAAGAGGATAAATTTATCATTTGTCACACCATAAATACGTAGGACGTGTATTATAATTGCGATTTAATCTGTTTTAATTTTATCCGATTTTTTTCTTTTCTTTTCTTCTCTTTTTTTTTGTTTGTTCGTTCGTTTGTATTGTTTTCTTTTGATTATTATATTGAATATATACGTGATATATATGTAATATATAAATATAAACAATATATATAATATATAATGTATATAAATAAATTATATATATATATATTGTATAAAATATATTGTTTTATATATTATATTATATGTATTATATAATATATAAATATAAAATATATATCATTTATATTGCGTATAGAATATTGACATTTTCATCATTATAGATATATCTATCTAAAAAGTTACTTTCTCTCTCTCTCTCTCTCTCTCTCTCTCTCTCTTTCTATCATATACATATATATATATATATATATGTATGTATGTATCTATGTATTTATATTTTTCACAAAATAGAGAGACACTTGTACGTTTCAATATCTACGCGATAATGATGATATCGAAAAAAAAGGGATGGAGAAAAGAAGAAAAAAAAAAAAAAGAAAAGGAAAGAGGGATTGAAAAAGGAAAAAGAAAAAGAAAAAGTTTCAGTTTACCATAAGAAGAACAAATTGTAGCTTAAAGGTAAAAATTACAGTAGTAGTAAATGCTGACATTATTTATGAGAGAATATTATAGACATAGCTGGGATCATACAACGGATCGAATGTAAATAACCAGTGGGATTTAATTCATACCTATGCACCTATGGATACCTGCATGTATCTTTCTATATACGTATATATATATATATATATATATATATATATATGTATGTATGTATATTCGCGATAAGAGTCAGAAGCATTTTATTCATCGTCGACGTATTTTTGCATCATTTCCATGGCATCAAGGCTTGACGTATTAATGTGTCAACACGATTGTCGTTTAATTTGACGCAGATCGCGAAAATGGCCACATCCACGATATGAGAGAAATAGAGACAGAAAGAGACACATAGAGAGAGAAAGAGAGAGAGAGAGAGAGAAAGAGAGAGTGTATGTGTATGTATATTCGTGCGAGATAGAAAGAGAGAGAAAGAGAGAGATCGTACAGTTTACGCTTTGTTTAATCGCATGCGGAAAAACGACACTGCCTCTTTCAACCCCTTCTCCCTTCTCCCGTCCCTTTTTTCCCGCGGCTGTCGCGTTTCGTTGTACTTTTATTTATTTCATAACGAACGAAAAATGACGAGCTGAAAGGTAAACAACAGCATTGAAAAACTGACGTATAACTAAACGCGATCGCCTCTCCTCTACGTTCGGACTTCTACTGTTAATTAGATTTTATCGGATTGAAGGATACTAGGTTTTATTCTAAAAATATTCAAGACGTCGAAATTTCGTTCTGGAAATAATAATAATAATAAAAAAAAAAAAAAAAAAAATACAGGAGAAAGGAATGGAAAGGGATTAGACAAAAATTCGAGAAAAAAAAAAAAAGAGGAAAGAAAATTACGAGTCCGTCCGATACAATTTACATTTTTGTTTATCGATTTATTTGATTACTATTTCCTCGATATTTATTTATTCGTTATCATTAAGCAATAGAAATCGATTATTATTTTATTTTATTTTCTTTTTTCTTTTTTTTCTTTTCTATCTGACGAACATGAAATGAATCGTTAATGAAATGCGTTTTAAAGAAACCAAGAGAAAATAGAAACGATAAGGGAAAAAATGGTAAGAATCCTCGTGCAAATGTTATGAGAAAAAGATGAGAGATACAAATAGAGAGAGAGAAGGAGAGACAGATAGATAGAAAAGAGAGGGAGAGAGACAGACAGAGAGAGAGAAAGAGAGAGAGAGAGAGAGAGATGAGAAAAAAGTAGCTGATAGTTGCGAAGGAAAAGACATCGGCGTTCGATGGACCAAGAATTTTCTAATTGCATTATAAAAAGAGACTCCTTAAAGATTCATGTTCACTCTAATTGGCTCAGCTCTACCTTCTTCTTTCGAAGATTTTCAACCCCTCTGTCTTTTCATCCCCTTCCACCAATCAATTCTTACAATTTGCATCTTACTTCGTGCAAAGCTTGCTTTGTGCTAACGATCGCATCTTCGCCTATCCGAATCGGAAACCTTTTTATTTATTTTTTTCTTCTTTTTTTTTTTTTTTTTCTTCTTCGTCTTCGTCTTAGATGTTGGATGTTTCCGCGATAAAAAGAATTTGAGAGAGAAAGAGAGAGATGCTTTTTCCTGCTTATAATTAAATATCGTTCTGGTTGCTTATATGTTCTTTTCATTTTTCGAACTTATTTATATATAAATATGTTTAATTTTATATTTGTTAATCTTTTAAAAAAATTGGATTATTTATTTCAATGATTATTATTATTATTATTATTATTATTATTATTATTATTATTATTATGTTATTAATTAAAGGCAACCATGAATATTATTATTGTATTTTAAATTGAAAAAAATTATTATAAAATTATTAAGTATATATATATATAAAAAATTATTGAGTGTGTGCGTGTGTATGTATATTGTTGAAATTTTTATTATTTTCGATTCTCTGTATCAAAATAAATGAAAAGAAAAAAAAAATAAAAGAAAAAGAAAAATATTATAACATACATACATCAGGATTAATTACTTCATATTAAAACGTAAATACGTCGAAGAATTAATCGTTATTGCATAATACAACCAACAACACAAAATAATTTAAATTCTACATAAATAAATAAATAAATAAATAAATAAATACATAAATAAATAAATAAATAAAAAGATACATTTAAAAATGATTTACCTACATATGTTACAATAAAGAATACTTACATATCTGTAAAAAAAAAAAAAAAAGAAGATAAATTAAATAAAGACAAAAAATTAAAGAAAATGAAAACATCGATCATGAAAACAATATTTTACGTACATACACACGCACACATACACACAGATATACAAAATACAGAGTAATACTTGTTACAAGCGATACAACTTTATGATCCTAACGTATTTACAAAGCGTGATATCTGTTTTGATTACCATTGAAATGTTTCGAAAATATCGCGTAGATTTTATTGATATCGTAAATCGTAGTACGTAGTAAGTTTTAACTGGGACAATGTATAGTTCGTCGTAATACGAACTGTTTCGATATATGAAGAACATGACCTTGTTTTTGTACATCAATAAAAGACTACGTATGGATTGGTGTCTTTGTCAGTCTTGTTCTAATTGTCGAAGGACCTACATCGTTCATTTTCTAATCGTATAAGAAAATCACGCACGAGTATAGGTAAACTTTGAAAGAAATAAATTATATATATATATATATATTTATAATATATTATATATATGTATTATATATATTTTATATTATATATAAATATTAAAATAAATAAATATTTCTATATAAATATAATATAATATATATATGAATATTTATTATGTATATTATATTTTATATATATTATATATTGTATACATATGTATATATATTATTTTTTTTTTTAACAAGCAGGAAAAATAGCGAAGCTCCAATTAAACATTTAATTCGATTAATCTGATTAATATTTATTATTTTAATATTAGGATACATCAATTCGAGGTTATACATCCGCCATATTAAAAACATTAAACGTAATAATAATAAATATTATATCGTTAATTAGATCCGATTATATATTTTTATTAATGCATATTACTACTACTTCTACTACTACTACTACTATTATTATTATTATTATTATTATTATTATCTTTTTTTTTTATACGAGCGAAGTTAATCGTGGCAAACAATTTAATGCGTTCGACATGCGTCCATGTCATATGTACGAACAAATTTAATTTCAGGATCGTTACGACGTTAAATAGATATTTTCAATTATTCATGAAAATTGACAATTTCCTGGCTCGACGTTACATCGATATGATAGGTCGTCGTTAATCGTCGTCACGAACAGGTTTACATGCCGTTTAACGTCGTTAACCCAATTATTTAATCGTTCAAACGTTTAACATATTTTTCTTAAGGCACACGGCGAACGAGATTCGTAGACGTTTCATTTCTCTCCGTGTTATATACATTTATTACTTCTTCCGCATTGATCTTATGTAAAATGTTTTCACATATAATATACATATACATATATATATACATACATACATATGTATATATACGGACCATTTATTTCGAAAGTGCTGTAAATCCATTTTTTTGTTTTGTTTTTATGAGATATAATTTGTGATTAATTTAATGTAAACTTTAAATTTACAATTGTTTCATATCTTAATATTTGATATATGTTTAACATCATAAGAAATGCCAATGTTTTTTTTTTTTTTTTTTTTGTTCGATTAAAAATTATCCGATGAAAGAAATCGCGTAGCGACAAAATTATGAAAATCTACTTAAATTCAATTTCGATAAGACACATACAAAATATATTTTAAGCGATATTTAATTTTTCGTAAATCGAAATTAAATGATTTTTACATTATTTATAAAAATATAGTCGGTTAAATTATAAGAGGAAATTTATATAATCAAATTACATATTGATAAATTAATAGAAATAAATTACCAGGCTCGAATAATTAATTTATATTTTTTCAAACTAATATACTAAGCTTTCATTTTCTCGAATCAACAAAAAATGGATTTGTACCACTATCAAAATTAATAGTCCATTTATTTATTTATTTATTTATTTATTTATTTATTTATTTATTTATTTGCAAACGACGATAGATGGATTAACATATTTCTAATATTTAGCATTATTATCTACTTTTTCCAGAGAAAGTCGAAATGAAACTTTTATCTGGTTGATCCTCCTCCTCCCCCTCCCCCTCCTCCTGTTTCTTCCCCTTCCACCACCACCACCTCTCTCTTTCCCCTCTTCTTACCGTAGATTTCCTTGGAATTTAATTAAGTAAGACCGTGTAATTATACCTTATACGTTGTTTCATAGTCGAAACATAAGTTGCAATTTATTCAACAAGGCTTGACGGAAAGAAGAATTTGTTATCTCTCATAGAAACGTTCGTCAACATCGAGTCGAGAAAGTCGAAAATAAACGTGGGAGATCGTTTTCCTCGTTGTAACATATATTATACATAGATATGTATGTATATTATATACATAGATATGTATGTAGATAGGTACAGTATATTTTAAAAGTAAATGGAGGACTCTGTCTATTCTATTAGAATTATATATATATGTGAATTATTATATATATATATAATTATCTATTAGAATTATATATATAAAATTACATTATATGTAGATATGTAATTTTATTATCTTTATTATATATTGTTTATTATATGTTTATTAATTCTTTATAAATATAAAAAAGGAATTAATATTATTGATTCATTAATTCTATATTATTAATTATCATTATTAATTCTATGTATTATATATATATATATGTAATTTTGTTATGTATATATATATAAAATTTTGTATAATAGTTTATTAACATCGGAGTAGATCTAATACGATTGAAATATCTAACGTCGTTTAATCGTTAATATAGAAAAGATTTCTATCTGGGAAAATTTTGTTATCAAAAAAAATTATGTTTGATTTTATTCTTTAAATTCGTTAAAACGATCATTCTTTTTATCGACAGAGATACACTTGTACATAAACAAAAATATTTATATACATCGTTTTTTACAAACATTTACGATCATTTGTTCAAACGATCATTTCTTTTCGATGGAGATACACTTGTATATCAAAAAAAAAAAAATATATATATATATATATACATATATTTATAATTAATTGATAAAACGTTCGTATACTTTTGCACGACGATGTACATACATATATTCATATATACATACCATACATACATACATACATACATACCATACATATATATGATTATTAGAGATGTAAACAGGTGATTAGGAGAGAAAGTAACGAATCGGCTTTAACGCGGTCAATTTTTAATGTCATTAGTTGAATTTTTCATTAGAAATCTTCTTTATACCATTGATCTATCTTATTCCTATTCGTAAATGATCAATTATGGAGAATGTCTCGATTATATAATTTCTAAACTTTGATACTTATCACGTTGATTATATAACTCCGATTTAATTTCGATCAGTTCGATTATATATCAATACGAATTTGTTTTTGTCTTTATATTAGAATCCTTATTTTTAATAAATATAACAAATCAAAGATTTTTCATAAAATAATATATACAAAATATAAATACGGTGTACACACATACACGCACACAACTACGTACATTTCTGTACATATCGATATTCACAAGTTTTGTAACGATTTAATCAAGGTCATTTCATTTTGTCACTTCTCCTTATCGTTTTATATTTATTTCGATCTTTTTTTCCTCTTCTTTTTTCTTTATTCTTTTTCTTCTTCTTCTTTTTTTTTTTTTTATTTTTTCATCCCTTGTTATATATTATTTTAGAAAGAGTTAGGTATTCACGATATTGTAAAATATTAGAAAATATTGTAAGGTAACCACCGTATCGCAGATTTCTCGCTCTTTACGTCACGATAAAGTACGACCTTCGAGATTACATCCAAATGATTTATTACGTTCGTAAGGCAGACATTACGCTACATTAAATTCTTTAATATCGAATCGTATCGTAACCATCGTCTCCGCTTGCTATGCCATATAGAATTTTATGCTCGAGTTAAAAGAAAAAGAAACGATTTGAAATTGCATTGCAGTGAGATAGAAAGAAATAGATATATATATATAGATAGATAGATAGATAGATAGAAGATAGTGCATTTAATCAATTGCAAACTCTTTCATAAAATTGCGAACGTTTTCTATGTATTAGAATAATATATGTATTAATAATAATAATAATAATAATAATAATAATAATAATAATAATAATAATGATGATGATGATGATAATGATAATGATGATGATGATTACGATGATGATGATGATAATGATAATTAAGATTAATAAAGATAATAATAATTGTCAAAACAATTCATCTTTATGCGCAATGAAATCGTCTCTTTATGAACAAATTAAATTTTCTTCGTATTCGTGCTAATTACGAAAACGTATACCGCTTTTATCGCTATACAAACTAGGAGAAACTATAAAGAGAGAAAGAGATAGAGAGAGAGAGAGAGAGAGAGAGAGAGAGAGAGAGAGAGAGAGAGAGAGAGAGAGAGAGAGA
>NC_057704.1:3059023-3061523 GCF_014466175.1 Vespula pensylvanica
CACACAATATATATGTATATATATCTTGCACTGAATACAAACTCTCATTTCATCGTCACCACTTTCTGTTATAAACTAGTGTGGCTAGATACCGACTACCCTACGTTAACCCCTCCTGGGTTGCGATTTCTATGCGCACGACTCGACTGAGGTTGCCAATTAATAATATCCAAGCTAACGTTAGGGGTCGCTAATTAGTGTCTTCCCTTCCGTGAAAATCTCTTCTCTTCTCCTCTCTTGCCTTTCTCATTCTCTTTCTCTTTGCTTGTCTCTCTTTCTCGCTTTCTCTGGCTTTGTGTCTCTCTTTCTCTTTCTATTTCTCTCTCTCTCTCTCTCTCTTTCTCTTTCTCTCTCTCTCTCTCTGTGTCTCTCTGTCTTTGTCTAGCTACCCTTAACACGAAGCTTGACTTTCAGTACTCTCTTAATGCTTTTGTAAAAGACAATCCAACGCGTTGAAACGACGATAAACTCGTCCTTTTCCTCGCTCGAAATATTCCTACTTCGAGTTGTTGTTGTTCCGGTACGATTAATAAATTTTCTTTTATTTCTCTTTATCTCGTTCTCTTTTCTCTTTTCTCACTTCTTTGATATTTCCGTTTATAATAATTATATATATATATATATTCTATATATATATATATATTTTTAAATATATATATGAAAATAATATGTATGTATACAATTATTATAAACGGAAAAAAAAATATATATATATGTATGTATATAATGAAATATGAATATATTTTTTCATATATATATATATATATATATATATATATATATATATATAATGAAAAAAAAATATATATATATTTTATTTTTATATATACATTTCATTTCAAATATATTTCATATTCCGATATATCTTATTTCATATATACATTTTCATACATACATTAATCAATATACACACATACACATACATACATATATTAAAAAATTCATAGATTTTAAAACATCGCATGTTTAATAAGTATCTTTCTCGATATCATAGAAACGGATTGGTAAACGTCTCTCCTTGTTGTTTTATTTTTTATTATTTATTTATTCATTTATTTTGTTTATTTATTTATTTATTTTTTATTTCTTTTTATCGTATAACCTCTTGCGTTTTTTGTGTCTCTCTTTTATAGCTAAAACTACAGCGACGATATCCCCTTTCGACTCTTTTCGAATAATACACGGACTGGCCTGGTGAATTCTGATCATATTACGTGCGTCTGTAATCAAACCCTATATTTCGATCGTATCGCAAAACCGATTACGACTGAAATTCAAACACCTTGATTCGTATTATCGTTAAAAGATTTTCTCTTTACTGAGAGAGACAGAGAGACAGACAGACAGACAGAGAGAGAGAGAGAGAGAGAAAGAGAGAGAGAGAGAGAGAGAGAGAGAGAGAGAGAGAGAGAGAGAGAGAGAGAGTGAGTGAAAGAGAAAAATATCTCTTTACAAAAAGGAAATCTATTTCGTGTCCAAATTCTCTATATTTGTGATCTTCTTTTTTCGAAAGTAATTTTAATGGAAAAGAAAAAAAGAAAAGGAAAAAAAAAAGTAATTATTATTATTGATAACAAATATGATATAACATGTGGCAAGTGAAGATAAAGGAAACTAATTAATGGATAATGTTTTATTATTTTTTTATTTTTTTATTTATTTTTTTTTTTTAATTTCAACGATTCTATATCGTTGAGAAAACGCGTGTCTCCGTCTGTTCATACCTTTTCCCTTTTATCACGAATTTTTCTTCTTTTCTTCCTCTTTTAATTTTTCTTTTTATGTTTGTTTTTATTTTTATTTTTATTTTTATTTCCATTTCTATCCGTTGAAAACCTGTCGATTTTTTCACGATTACGATCGAACCGAGAGAGAAAGAGATAGAAAGAGAGAAAAATATTTCTTCACAAAAACAAAATCTATTTCGTGTCCATATATATGTTATCTTCTTTTTTTCAAAAATAATTCTAAAGAAATAAAAAAAAAAAAAGAAAAGAAAAAAAATGCAAATAAGAACAATAATTATTGATAATAAATATGATATAACATGTGGCTAGCGAGGATAAAGAAAATTAATTAATGAATAATATTTTATTTCCTTTTATATATATATTTATATATATATATATATATTTCTTCAACGATGAGAAAACTTTACGATATCATCCTACGTGTCCTTGTTTCTTCGTACCTTTTCCATTTTATCACGAACTTTTCTTCTTCCTTTTCTTTTAATTTCAATTTTTATTTTTATTTTTATTTTTATTTTTATTTCCATTTCTATCCATTGAAAACCTGTCGATTTTTCTACGATTACGATCGAACAGAGAAATAGAGAGAGAGAGAGAGAGAGAGAGAGAGAGAGACAGAGAAAGAGAGAGAGAGAGAGAGATATGGCGAATTTCTTGCACTTCTCTACTTTTCGAAAGAGCACTTTTTCCCGATCCTGCGTGATCGGCAAAAGAGATTAGATGGCAAAGTTTATCCAATAAAAATTTTT
>NC_057704.1:3063768-3066268 GCF_014466175.1 Vespula pensylvanica
ATTTTTCGTTCCGAAGATATCGTCTTCGAAAGATTTTCATTGATAATTTATATAGAACAGCTGTTTGTAGTATAGTAGTAGTAATAAGACCTTGTAATTTCTTGGAATTTATATAGGTCAGTGTGTCATCGAGTTAATATGAATGAAATTATATAGGTCAGTGGGTCAATATAATTTATATCGAATATCTCTGAAATTAGAAGTCGTAGAGACTTGAATCAAACGTCATTTTAAAGGACAAAATTCAATCTATTTTTACAACGTATTGTTAATAATTAATTAACAATTTGTTATAAACAATTTTTATAAACAAATACTTAGAAACTCGATTAATCTTATTTCGCGAAAAGAACAAAAATTCGGACGATCACTGATTAATAAAATTATACAAAATTAATAAATAATTAATAAACAAATTCGTTTTTTATCGAACAAACGATTTTTTTTGTTAATATTATTAATAGTCTCGTTAACATTATTATTATCATTTTAAAGGACAAAATTCGCTCTGTTTTTATAAAGTATCGCTAATAATTAATTAACAATTTGTTATAAACAAATTCTTACGAACTCTATTGCTCCTATCTCTCAAAAAGCAAAACTACAGATTTGATTCATAAAAAATTCGTAAATAAATGAATAACTAATAAACAAATTCGTTTTTTATCGAATAAACAATTTTTTATTAATATTATCAATAATCACATCATCCATTTACATGAGAATATCTCTGGAACTAAGAGTCGTAGAGACTTGAATCAAATACCATTTTAAAGAGCTAAATTCACTCTATCTTTACAAAATAATGTTAACAATTAATTAACAATTTGTTGTAAAAAAAATTCTTGCGAACTCGATCGCTCTTATTTCTCAAAAACACACAGATCACAAATGTTTCATAAAAATTCGTAAATAAATAAATAACGAATAAACAAAAATTCGTTTTTTATCGACACATAAACAATTTTCTTCTCCATCTATTTTTTTTTACTTCTCTCATCCTTTTTAACTCTTTCTCGTATTATACCAATACGATATATTTATATTCCTTTATACAGACTCATAATATTCCACTTGATAAAATAACGCTTACAAAAATATTATTTCATTATTTTTCTCTCTCCTTTATTTTTTTTTTTCTTCTTCTTCTTCTTCTATAATCAATACAAAAAAAAATAAATAAATAAATAAATAAATAAATATAAACTTTATCCGACAATATTCCACGTCGAATAAGACAAGAGTAAATTCTAAACGTTGAATTAATTAAAATATTGCGTCAACATTTATAGAGATCATTCGTATTAATACGATCCTCTACGAAACGAGAAGTTATTGGTTTAACGTTTCTCGGATGTATTATTTACATGTAACGAAACTTTTTGCTTACTTTGTTTTATCATAGTTAAACATTGAATGAGAATATATCGCAGATCGAGAGAGAAAGAGAAAGAGAGAGAGCGAGAGAGAGAGACAGAAATAGCATTGGAGGGAAAGTTTCGCAATTAGCAGTATAACATTGGTAGCAGAGCATAATTATATTAAAACACTACAGGACAGTAATTAATTATACCGTTGCTTTTGTATTAGGAATTTGCTATACTACCGAACGCGACCGTATTAAAACAATGTTAGCTCACACGTATATCTGTGAATTGCATAGTGATACAAAAGCTTTACCATCTCTTTCTCTCTCTCTCTCTTTCTCTCTCTCTCTCTTTCTCTGTATCAGTCACCCTTTCTCTCTTCATACCTTGTTTTGTTGGTGCCTTTTGCTTTCAAAATTCCAGTGTTTTCGATTCTATGCGCTTCGTATAACAATGCATCCTGGTTCGCAGCGCTTTCGATTCAATCTTTAACGCTACCAACGCACCACGCCACGCCACGCCAAGCCAAACCACGTCACGCCACGCTACGCTGTATGACAAATCGAGTTGAAAGCGTTTGAATTACTAACGAAGCACATCGAGACATATGTATTATAATGATTGCACTCAGTCAGTCACAGTTTTCAGAACTCGGAAGAGTTGCATTCCGCATGATGATAAGATAAAAAATCGTTTGATTTTTTTGAAATTATCCTTCTATTTTGATGATCCCTCTGTTACTTTCTTTCTTTTTTTTTTTTTTTTGATTCTTTTTTCTTTCTCTCTTTCTTTCTTTTTCTTTTTTTTTTTTTTTGATTAATTTTTTTCTTTCTTTTCTGTTCCTTTTTCTTTGATTTTTTTGTTGTTGCTGTTATCTTTTTTTATTTTTTGCTATTTCGGAGAATATGATTGAACTTTCATTTTGTAGTTTTCACTTATGGAATTTTCTATGTATGTATGTATGTATGTATGTATAAAGGGGAAAAAAAAAGAAAAAGAATTAAAAAGAGAGGAAAGAAAAAGAAATAAAAAAAAAAAAGAAAAAATAGGAACACCGTAGTATACGTTGATACAGTAGAAGGGTATCGTAGGTAGTGTATAGGTACATTGTACTACGTTATGGCTTCTCGCTA
>NC_057704.1:3067380-3069727 GCF_014466175.1 Vespula pensylvanica
CTCTCTCTATCTCTGTCTGTCTCTGTCTTTTTGTCCCTATCTTCGTCTCTCTGCCTCTGTCTCTATCTTTCTATCTCTGTCTTCGTCTCTCTGTCTCCGTCTCTATCTTCGCCAAGTACGACCTCTTGAACGGCTGTGGTGGCGGCGTAGTTTCGCGCCGACGAGAACCATTCGGTTGTCTCGTGCAACAGGTAAACGTTGCTACGGGGCAGCTGCCGACTGCTACTACCCTCTATTATGCATAATTGCTCGAGAGGGAAAGGAAAAGGATCGACAGACTCTTCTATCTCTGTTTCTTTTACTCTCTGTGACTCTTTCTCTTTCTCTTTCTATTTCTTTTTCTTTTTTTTTTCTCTTCTCGACAATCGGCCATCCTATAATTATTCTCTTTCATAGACACATACACAAGTTGCGATTGGTGTTATTCGTGTTATCGTTAGTTTTATTTTCCTTTTTGTTTTCTTTCAATTTTCTTTTTTATTCTTATTAATTATTGTCTTCTCTCTTTCTTTCTTTCTTTCTTCTTTTCTCTCTTTTTATTTTTTTCTTATCGATAATCATACGGTCATACTTGTTTTCGTTTCATATATTATAGATATATATTATAATATCTTTTTATTTTATTCTTTAACTTTTATCTTCTGGCATTGTTATTATTTATTTCTTTCTTTATTTATTTATTTATTTATTTATTTATTTATTTATTATTATTATCGTTATTGTTCTCATTAATTATTTGATTTATTAATTATCAATCAAATTTAATTTACTTATTATTTTTATTACGAATTATTATTATTATAATTACTTAACTCTTATTCATTATTTTATCTATTTACATCGATTAATATTTTCTATATAAATTTACATATAAATTGTCAAATTTACCTATCATCGTTTCTTTCTATCTTCCAACACCCTTTCTTTCCTAAACGATACAAAATCACTTTCCTTTTCTACTTTATCTCCGTTTTTTCCTATATCAATAACAGATGTTTATTTAATTTCCAACTTCTCTTCACTTTTATCAAACTAACCGATCAATAACAAATACGACTAAACAAACAAACAAATAAATAACTAAATAACTAAATACGTACGTATGTTCGTCTGATTTTTAAAAGCATCGTGTAAGTTTTTAAAGATACATTCATCCCTTCGATTTATTCGATTCATTCGATTCATTCGATTCATTCCTAATCTTAAAACTTGATTGAATACTACTTGCTCTTTTCTCTAGGTTACCTATTTACGTATTTACCGATAGAATAAATTTTAGAAGTCGTAGGAAAATATATAGGAGCGGACATGGTTCTTCTTTATTACCCATTGGACGGAACGGAAAAGGGATGAAAAGGAAAGAAGGGTTGGGAAGATTGTGCCGGTGGATAAATGGACATCGTGAAGCAGTTGAGTCCGGTACAGCTTTTACGGTCGACACTCAACGTGTTCGAAACAGGACCATCTCTCTCTCTCTTTCTCTCTTATCTATCTCAGTATCCTTATCTCTATCTCTATCTCTCTCTTTCGCATCTCGGATATGCACGAACGTAAAATTTAATTGCCTCCTGCGATCCACGTATATACGTATAACATTTACAAAAGGATGCAATGGCAGCATTCTCTCGATCTTTAGAACATTTATCTATCTATCTATCTATCTATCTATCTATCTATCTATCTATTAATCTATTTATCTATTTGTCTATTTATCTATCTAACTTTCTGTCTAACTTTCTTGAAATTCAAAAAATCGCACTTTATCGATTGATATTTGTCCTTCTATCTTTTGATAATTCCCTATACTTCGTAAGGATCATATATATCAATATCTAATTTATCTTCCTTTGGGAACTCGTTGGATACTCTTTAAGAAATAAAACCCATAGATCAAAAATACATTGCTATCTTTGTTTTAGCTTTTTATTTTAGGCTTTTCTTTTTTAATCGAACATGTTATCTTTAATTATGTTTCCAGTCGGATAATAAATACAATGAAAATAGATTCCTAAATAAAATGAGTCATGAGTCACGAGTCATGAGTCATGAGTCCAGAATTTGGCGTCTACCCTTCCAATATCGATTTATGAGTTTGTACGCTCACCAGTTTCCCATAGGAATATACATGAGAATTGTTTATACATTTCGAACGAACTATCCTAATTGATAAGGACATTACTTTTAACACGATTAATAAGGATATTATTTTTCCTATCCACGTATCTTTTTTTTTATTTAAACTCCTCCATTTTTATTTCCCTTCTTTAATTCATTATTGTCTTCGTGGATAGTTATACAAATTCGTATAATATTTTTTATTTTCCTTTTTTTTTTTTTTTTTTTTTTT
>NC_057704.1:3069819-3072306 GCF_014466175.1 Vespula pensylvanica
ATAAAGATCGAATTAAAGAAACATTTCTTTAGGGGAAACGTTAATCGTACTGATTCGTATAATGTTTTTTTCTTTTTTATTTTTTTTCTCTCTCTTCTTCGGTAGACTTTAAATTAGATATAAGAAAAATAAAGATGAAATTAAAGAAGTATATATGTTCTTAGGAGAAACATTAATCGTATAATGTTTTTTCTTTTTCCTTTTTTTTCTTTCCTTTTATAGTAGATTTTAAATTAAATATAAGAAAAATAAAGATCGAATTAAGAAAAATATATATATATATATATATATATATATATATATATATATATTTAGGAGAAACTAATTGTTCTGATTCGTATAATGTTTTTTTCTTTTTTATTTTGTATTTTTTTTTTTCTTTTTTTTTTCTTTCTTTTTGCAGTAGACTTTAAATTAAATATTAAATTAAATATAAGAAAAATAAAGATCGAATTAAAGAAATATATATATATATATTTTTAGGAGAAACTAATTGTTCTTATTCGTATAATGTTTTTTTTTCTTTTTTATTTTTTCTTTTTGTTTTTTCTTTTTTTTCCCTTTCTTTTTGCAGTAGACTTTAAATTAAATATAAGAAAAATAAAGATCGAATTAAAGAAATATATATATATATATTTTTAGGAGAAACTAATTGTTCTGATTCGTATGTTTTTTTCTTTTTTATTTTTTCTTTTTGTTTTTTCTTTTCTTTTTCCTTTCTTTTTGCAGTACTCTTTAAATTAGATATAAGAAAAATAAGGATGAAATTAAAAAAATGTATATATTCTTAGGAGAAACATTAGTCGTACTGATTCGTGTAATGTTTTTTCTTTTTCCTTTTTTTTTTTCTTTCTTTTTGCAGTAGACTTTAAATTAAATATTAAATTAAATATAAGAAAAATAAAGATCGAATTAAAGAAATATGTAAATTTTTAGGAGAAACTTTAATCTAATATTTTCTTTCTTTTTTTTTTTTTCTTTTTGTTGTTTTCTTTCTTCTTTTTCTTTTTCTCTTCTTCAATAGACTTTAAATTAGATATAAGAAAGATAATAAAATAGATTAGAAAAATAAATCGACGCATAGCTCGGATCGCTTGCGTTAATCGGAAAATGCATCGATAACAAAAAGAATTTATCAAACCGACGATTACGTTTATTATAACAAATCTGATTAATGATCGATGTATAAGTAATATTTTCTTTAAAAAAAGAAGCTAAAGGAGAAAAAAATTACGAGATCCTGGATTCATGGATTCATCATTTAAGAAAAAACTGGTGGAATAATTTTTTTTTTTCTTTTCCTATCCTTTTTATTTTACCATTTAGAGAGGTTGCCACGAAGAGCGGGAGTATCAAACGAGAACCCTTCTTTTCTTTAGTTTTTTCTTATTTTATTTATTTATGTATTTTTTTTCACACGTCTGCGACTTTTCAATAGCTCGGTGAAGACTCTCAATGGAACAAAAGAGAGACAGAGACAGAGAAACATAGAAACAGAGAAACTCAGAGAGAAAGAGAAAGAGAAAGAGAGAAGGATGTTTAAATCATAAATCTGTAAGTTAACAATTGAAAAATGATTGAAGTTGCGAAACCCTGACAAGAATTAACTTCGTAGCTCTTCGTCTCTATATTCCTCATTTTTGAAAATTCTCTTTGTCCGTTATTCGCTCGTTAAATATTTCAAAGTGAGATTGTCCCGGCTTTTCGAAATATTTCTACATTCGCGCAACTCTACGATCGCATACTTTTGATGTATTATACGCAATTGTAATCAATTCATTTTTCACAAAATAATTTAACGGATGTTAGACGTGCTATAGTTACTCTCTCTCTCTCTCTCTCTCTCTCTCTCTCTCTCTCTCTCTCTTTCTCTCTTTTATTTTCTTTCCTCCTTTCTTTCTTTCTTTCTTTTTTTTTTTTTTTAATTCAGCGCATATCTACAATTTTAATTTGCAATCACAGTTGTGATTATTCGATATTTTCATGCGAAAGAATCAAGAATTCTATGTTCGTTCATGTACGAAAGCGTGCTTGTTCTATACGTACGCATTTACGTGACAGACAGACAGACAGACAGACAAACACACACACACAGAGAGAGAGAGAGAGAGAGAGAGAGAGAGAGAGAGAGAGAGAGAGAGAGAGAGAGAGAGAGAGAGAGAGAGAGAGAGAGAGAGAGAGAGAGAGAGAGAGAGAGAGAGAGAGAGAGAGAGAGATGGTACGCTCGATATCGTCAATTTCAATGGTACGTGGAGTGATAACACTTGGATATACACGGTGGATGTAATTAACTACTCGTGTATCTAGAAAATCAGACTACATCCTCGAAAGCATAACTTCGGTCTAGCCAACCTCGAGATGATATGATATTGCTAGTGTGACTTCTCGTCGTACGTTTGAACCCCCTCGGGTGAAGAAGAGTGCGTAGATAGAACGAGAGAAGTGGAATATACGAGAGAGAGAGAGAGAGAGAGAGAGAGAGAGAGA
>NC_057704.1:3072386-3075010 GCF_014466175.1 Vespula pensylvanica
GATAGAGAGAAAGAAAGGGATGAAATAAGAGAGAAAAATAAATAACGTGAGAGATAGATCGATCGCAATTAGTCATGCGTATTATTCTTGTCGTCACAAGTTTTATCCTTTTTATTTATATATATATATATATTTTTTTTTTATTTTTCTGCTTTCCTCTCTCTCTCTCTCTTTTTTTTTTTTCGTTTCTTTTGATCGAACGGTTTGACCGAATCTGTGGAAAAAAGTAAAAGAGTAATAAAAACGATAGTTTTAGAGGGAAAAGAGAAATAAATTTTAAAAAAGAAAAAAAAGAAAGAAAGAGAGAAAATAGAAAGATGACAAAAAATAGACAAACAAATAACAAAAAATAAATAAATAAATGAATGAATGAATGAATGAATGAATGAATGAAAGAAAAGACAAGAAAAAAAAAGGTAGAAAGAACAAAGAGCGGTGTGTCCGACGAGTCGTATGTATTTTTTTTTTTTTTTTTTTTGCTCTTCGAATAAATCCGTCAAAGGAAATTTTTTTCTTTTAGCACGATCGTACTCGAAAAGACAAGAGTTAAACGCCTGAGATTTAAGGATGAATGAATGAATGAATGAATGGATGGATGGATGGATGGATGGATGGATAGATGTGGGCTGAATGGATTGATGGATTGATCGGTTCTGATCGACAACGACTATGTTTGGCTAGAATTCTAAGGATAATTGCTTGCACTAACACCTGTTAATAGAACAGCCGAGAGGAAGCTGTCAGGACATTTTCTGCCTCGCCATAGCTAAGCACTTTCGTCGTTTTGTCGAGGATCCTCGATTGCACTTTCCTCCCTTCCTATCTCCCTCTCACCCTCCTCTTTTTCCTCCCACTCTTCCTATTTCCCACCCTTTAACCTGACGATCGTTAGAGGACGATGCGCTAGGGGTGACTTCGGCTTGCTTTCACCTAGCTTTGTGAGAGATAAATAGATAGAGATAGAGATAGAGATAGAGATAGAGATAGAGATGGATACGATAGCTATAGCGAAAGAAAGAGATAGAAAGTTGATCCAGGTTGAGAATTGCAATCTGTTCTCGATTGCTCAGTCGGGCTCTGTGGTCACTTTACAGTTTCTCGACTGTAAACTTTATTCTTGTTGTATACAGGGTGATTTAGAAATCTATTCTAATCTATCGAACTATTCAAAAATTATTATATATTTGCTCGTTGTTAAATAACATCGATGTCAGGGGGTATAAAATTAAAAAAAAAAAAAAAAAAAGAAGAAGAAGAAGAAATGTATCCTAGACTCTTATTCGATTAATATTCATTTTACTTCGTTTATTATACTTGATTAATTTACTATCACGGATTTAAATTATATTTCGTATAAGGTACGAAAAGTAATATATATTTCTCAATGATAGTCAATAATATTATTTATGATATTATTATTATTATACATTTTTATATATTATATTTATAATAATTGACAATACTAATAATATCGTTCATAATAAATACTCTCCTATTTGATTGATATTCATTTTATCTCGTTTATTATACTTGGTTAATTTACTCGAATTTAAATTATACCTCGTAGGTATCAAAAGTAATATATATTTTTCAATAATAGTCAATAATATTACTTATAATATTATATTTATAATATTATTAATAATAGTTAATAATATTAATAATATAGTTCGTAATAAATAGATTTTTCAATTGGATAATATTCGTGCAGAATGATTTTTTTTTTATTTTCTTTCTTTTTTTTTTATTTTCTTATTTTTCTCTATCGCCATACGATTTATCATTTACCGTGAAATTTTTTTTCAAGCGTACTTTCCGATCACCTTGTATACTTCTCTCTCTCTCTCTCTCTCTCTCTCTCTCTTTTTCTCTCTTTCTCTCGCATGTGCATCATTATACTCGTTCCTCGAACTCAGTACCATCAACAACAAACCCCAACTTTATCAAGTTCTCACGCTGTTACTACCCTTCGAACCTATCAGCATCAGAACGACCTCATCTGTCGGCCTGTCCGCAGGACATTAACGGAATTCAATGTTTGGTTTACGTTTACTAGTGTGTTGGTACGTGTATATGTTTCTCATACGCATGCACGTGAACGTGCACGTGCGCACTCACGCACTCATGCACGTATGCAGGCTCTCATATATTCTACGTAACAAAGAGAGGCAAATAGTTTTGTCCTTTCGGATTTTACATTAATTACTTTTCCCCCCTTTAAAAGTATGGTTCTCGTGATTCAGAATTAATTTCGATCATCGATCTTTGTCCTTTGTGTATGTGTGTGTGTGTGTGTGTGTGTGTATGTGTATGTATGTGTTTGTGTAATATATGAGATTTCTTCTTTATTTGTTTATTTTTTTAACTTCAAATTTAAGAAATATTTTTAATTTAACAACGCGTAAGATAATTTGTATTTATGAGTATTTTTATGAGATTATGTTTCATGAAATTGAAAATGAATTTATGTTATCATCTTGTCGATAATGAACGTTTATGTTAATAGATATTATTTGACGTTTATGTTAATAGATATTATTTGACGTTTATGTTAATAGATATTAATGATGGGAAGCGAACGTAATCGCATTTAAATTTATTTTGAACTTTCTGTTTTCTTTTTT
>NC_057704.1:3075110-3080110 GCF_014466175.1 Vespula pensylvanica
GAAGCGAACGTAATCGCATTTAAATTTATTTTGAACTTTCTGTTTTCTTTTTTCCTTCTACTCGATCGATCCTTCGTTGAATCTCGAAATCAAAGTTTGTAGAAGTTAGAAAGAAAAGTGGAAAGAGAATATGATATGATATTGTAAAACATACTTTATATAATAATGCTCTATATGCTCTATATAATAATGTAATACATATTTATATATATCTACGATATATATATACACACATATATATACATACTATACATACTATATATATTATATATATATATCTATAGACAAGTATATACACACATATATATATGTATGTATTTACGTTTATATATATATATAGTATATATGTGTGTGTGTGTATAAAATGTAGTTGAAGGTTGTATCTTAGTCCTCGGTAGAAACATTGGCGATGTCGTTTAGAGACCGTTACAGGTGTTCCTCGTATATCACCGGATTACTATAATTTCCAACTATAGCGTTGTACTTTTATAGCCGTCCGGACGCAGTTCACGTAAAGAACGTAAGAGAAGGAGAAGGAGTAGCAGTAATGGCAGCACATGGAATCCAAAATTTTATGGTCTATTCGCAAATATATTTAACCGAACCTGTCACAAGACACGTAACAACGTTTAAGTTATCTTATCGATACTCTGTACTTTCTTGTCCGTGGTTATGGTTGTGGTTGTGGTTGTGGTGATGATTGTGGTGATGGTGTTGTTGATGGTGCTGGTGCTGATAGGTTATACCAATATAACTAAGCGATAGATACATATATATATCTACGTTTATATATGAGCGTGTGTATGTACTTATAGCTATATGTATATGTATTTATAATATATATATATATATATATATATATATATATATATATATATATATACGTGAGAAATTCTCAAGGAAGGACATTAACGATATCCACCATATATATTTCAATCTTCCACTTCATATTACTCAAAAGACGATACATTTTAGTTCTACATTACTTTTCTATCAAATTCGTCCTAATAATTATCTTCAATCAATAACGATGAAGTTTTCAATTAGAATTGCTTAATTATAAAGGATACAATTATATAACAAAAAAAAAAAAAAATGCTACATAATAATAAAAATATTTTCTTTTTTTTTTTTTTTTTTCTTTTCTTTTTTTTTTTTATATTTTATTTTCTCTCAACAAACGTGTCAGATTACCTCGCGTTCGACGAATAATGAAAAAACAAAATAATCTGTTGTTACTTAGGTATCAATAGTAGATGTTAAAAAAAATTGTTGTCCAGTTTGTACTTAGATTCTTACGATATTTAACTTGGTTATGTAGTATCGTTTCGTTTTGGTGTATATCAGAGCAACAGGTACGATATATTCGTTTCGACGAATTTCCATAATGGTTGGCCATAGTCGGCTATCGGATTGCGATGGAAAAGAGAGAATGAACGGGTGGCTTTCTCTCTCTTTCTCTCTCCCTCCCTCTCTCTCTCTCTCTCTCTCTCTCTCTCTTTCTATATCTCTATCTATTTCTCTTTCTCTTTCCATGTTTCAATCGAACGTTTTCATATAAATTTCGGTCGACCATATGCGGGTGCATATTCCGCATGTTGGCCGTTGAAATAAACGTTTTCGCACGATCTACGAAAATTTCTATAATTTTCACTCGAGATCTCCAGGATGATTCGCCTTATCCATTTTTGTTTTTTCTTTTTTACGTATATATATTTTTTATACCTCTCAAAGTTATACTTTCTAAATCTGTAAACGCGAACGACGATACGTGTTTTATTATTTCTTTCTTTTTGTTCCGAGTACAAAATTTATGTCTCTCTCTCTCTCTCTCTCTTTCTTTCTTTCTCTCTCTCTTTCTCTCTCTCTCTCTCTCTTTCTCTCTCTCTCTCTCTCTCTCTCTTTCTCCGATTATGAATTTAAAAAAAGGAAATAAATGGATCAGATAATAAAATGGCAATGTTTTAAAAATTTATTAAAATATGTCCGGTTAATCGTTAGTAACGTATATATTGAAGCGAACCAGACATATTGTTGACAGTATATCGCGAATACTATTTAAATATTTATTAGTGTTTATAACACTCGCGTATACATAATTTCTTCATTGCTAATGGCACCGCTCGCGATTAAAATGAACGATTATTGAGAGCGAAATCATCGAATATTGATGTTATATCATTAGGAGTATATTAAAAAATGAATGAAATATATATTCGATAAACGTCGTTCGAATATTTCCAATCGAAAACGATCGACTACGTAATTAATAATAAACGCAGGATGGATCGTACGCATATAATATTCCATTCGATCGTTCGTTTCTATTCCCCTTTGCCCCCTCTCCTACTCCCACTACCTAACCCCACTTTTCATTCTATTCCCCTATCTCATTCGATCGCTAGCTGTTAGGGTAGTTTTACGCTTTTTATCATAATATCCATTTCTCGCTTCTTTTATTCATTTTCCGATCTTAATTATCATGCAATATTAACTTTTTATTTTATCCTTTTGTGATCTCTTCGATTCGCCATTTTTTTTTTTTTTTTTTTTGAATATATTTACCATCTCAATTCTTGGAGATGTTTTACCTTATTTTTTTTTTTTATATATATATATATATTTTGTTCTTTTATAATATTTTTTCCGTGATTCTTTTGTAATTTTTGTGATTTTATCCTTCTGTAATGTCTTCGATCCGCCATTTTCTTTTTATTCTTTTTGGAAGATCCTTTATCATCTCACTTTTTGTGGACGTTTTGAATTATCTTTTTATATATATATATATATATATATATATATATATATATTTTGTTCTTCTGTAATTTTTTCCTGTGATTCTTTTGTAAATTTTGTGATTTTATTCTTTTCTAATTTCTTCGATCCGCCATTGTTTTTTTTAGGGGAGAGATTCTTCACCATCTCACTTCTTGCAAATGTTCTATCTTATTATTTTATATATTTTATTCTTTCTCTTTTTTTTTATGTATTCTTTTCAATTTTCTTTTTTTATTTTTTCTTTTTAGATCTTTTTCTGCTTCTCTCGGTCTCCTTCTTACCCGTATCTTACCTTAACATCTCTTTAATTCTCTGACTATCAATCCCGCATTTCTTCTTTATCATTTTTTTTTTTTTTTTTTTTTTTAATATTTCGAGGATTTAATTTGATCGAATCATTCTCAAACATAATTATCTTCTTTCGTCTCTCTTCTTCTATTTTTTTTATTTTATTTTTTTTTTTTTATATATTTCTCTTTCTCTCTCTCGATTTTTATCTCTTGGATCACAATTTAATCGCTATGAATATTCTAATCGATAAATCATCGATAGCAACGTACTTAAATAATTTACGATCGAATGATTTAGCGAATATATCGATCTATCGATCCTACGTATTCGCAGTAATTAAAAACATATGTTTTGAATAAAGTCACCTTTTCTTTCTTGTTCCTTTTTTTCTCTTCTTCTTCTTTTTCTTTTTCCCCCCTAGATCGTCCTTTACGACGTTATAAAAATGGCTATCTATAAATTCCGGTTTATCCTATATAAAGATGTCAATCCGTGGTGGAAGGGACGAAAATTCAAATCGTCCTTTCTTTATGGACGAAGCCCGCTGATAACTTCCAAGTTATGGTACCTACCTTTTATGACGAAATTTCATGAGCACCCCGTGATGGGATATCATGGAACTCGATTAAACTTGCCTCAGAGTCATCGGTTTTAAAAGACTGTTTCAGTAATCTCATTTTTACCATTCTCCGTTCCCCTTCTCTCATCTCTCCATCCATCCACCCACCCACCCACCCACTCTCAAGATTTCATCGAAATGTAAAGCAAGAAACGAAGAAGACTTTTTGGACTTACGAATTATTTGTCTTTTAACTTATTTCATCTTTTTTTTTCCGTTCTTATTCTTTGATCTCTCTCTCTTTTTTTTTTTTTTTTTTTTTTTTCGTGAGATAAGAAACACGAATGATTTAACATGAATGTTAAAATTAGATTAATTATGTTCGTATTAATGGGTCATGGACTAGCTATGTTTATTAAATATGTTTGTATTAACGATTTCGTTAAGAAGAATAAATTGTTAATTCGAAATTAATTTTTGTTATAAGATTGTTAATTCGAAATTATAATCGATCGATAACGTCCGAGTCTCTTTTCTTTCGACGAAAGATTTTCAAGATTTTCGTTTCTTCCTTTCTTTTTCTTTCTCTTCTTATTTTTATTTTAAATTTCTTTTTTTTTTTTTTTTTTTCTTCTAACGTCCTCTTAAGATAGAAGAAATTTCATTAGAAATAACGAAGGGCGTGTATATTCGAAATATTGAATTCAATAAGTAATGTCGACATTTGTAATTATTTATATTTGAATGAACAATAGTATTTTTTATTGGCAAAAAAGAAATGTATATTTGGTACCTTATATTTGCATTTAACATTTTTTATGTTTAATATAACATTTTTTCTCTTTTTTTTTTTTTTTTTAATTTGGAAATATTTGATATCTCGTGTCTAAATAAATAACAAGAGTAATAATAATATTTCTTTAATACTTAATATTTTTAATTTTTAATATTTAATATCCTAATAAGAAGAATATTATCAAAAAAAAAAAAAAAGAAAAAGAAAAAAGGATAATTACTCTCATTGATTAATTAATATTTATTATTTTTATGTTTAAATAGATAAGATTATATTATTATATATCGTTTACTGAAGAAATATTTCTTTCCTATTACACATTTCAATAAACGATATAATATTTTCTATAAAATTTCGACATTATTTATTTGCCATAATTAACTAACATTATACTCGATATATTAACATTATATCTCGTGTCTAAATAAATAACATGCCGTAATATTTCTTTATCGAAAATTATTTTATTACTTACTACCCTAATTAAAGGACAATATTATCACAAAAAAAGAAAAGAAAACAAAAAAATAATTACTCATTGATTAATTAATATTTAATATTTTTATATCTAAACAA
>NC_057704.1:3085110-3092390 GCF_014466175.1 Vespula pensylvanica
ATCATTCGTTCGTGTAAAAAGTGTCTTCGATTTTATGAGGTCCCTCACCTCGTTCCATCTAACCATTCTTCGACACTTTTTATATCATTAATTATTACTATATTCTCCCTCTCTTTCTTTCTATCAATGAGCTAGAAAAATGCTCATTGCTCGTTCACTCGTTACTTTCTCTTTAAGCACACGTAAGATTATCTTATCGTTCTAACGATAAATTTAATATACAACACGAGTTTTCGAGTTAGAAGTTAAAATTTTAGATGTTGTATCGAAAATGATTTGCGATGGAAATATACATAATTTTCTTTTTTTTTTCCTTTTTTTTTCTATATACAAATTCTTTTCTTTTCTGATTTCTTTTTCTTCTTATCATAATTAGAACAAGATCGTACTGTCGTTCTTTCGTGTTTTTCTTTTTATTTTTTCTATCTAACTATATAATAAATAAATAAATAAATAAATAAAAAACAAAAGTAATAAGAAAGAAAAAAAAAAAAAACCCCCCGATACGCATATATCCCATCTTTTCGAAGATATTAATTATAGCACGTTATTCGTAAACCGTATCATTTCAAAATCATATGATTTCTATCAGTTAGGTAACTTATGTAAATATGTACATAGATATGTTCACGATGATACTAATGAATATCCTATGCATATAGAAAATGCATAGATACGATGCAATCGAAAATCAATGATCGAAGAAGAGCACGGTTATGTAATAAATCAGATGTACGCTTGTAAATATTATAATATAACGTATTTACGTTAGATAATTTTGCTAATACATAAGTATATGTAAATAATTCTTTAATATAAAATTAACATTCTTAGCTTCGACATTTACTTTAACACACACACACACACACACACACTCACACGAACAAGTAGAAATAGTATAGGAGGTTAGTTACAACGTTTCGCGTTATCCTCATATCGATAACTTTCTCCAATGGGAATATAGTATCGATCGACTAGGTCACGTGTTTTATTCACGGTGTCGTGAATCAGTGTCAATTTCTACGATAAATCGGATATGTCGTTAGGTTTGTCCCCATCTTTTTTATTTCTCATTTTTATTCTTTTCTTTTTTCATCTTTTTTTTTTTTTTTATCCATTTTGTTTCTTCTTTCATTTCTATCATTTTTCTTCTATCTCTCTCTCTCTCTCTCTTTCTCTCTCTTTCTCTCTCTTTCTCTCTCTTTGTCTGCCTCCTTTTTGTCTCTCTTAAACTCTCTTAAACTATCATCAACCTCGTTGGAAAAGCGTTAACGTTATTATCTTCCGAAATGTGTGCATGTGTTATACCTAATTAATTGAACGTCCCTGCAGGGTCAGGCTGATTTAATACTGAATCATATGCGGTTAACGAAACTAGTTTAATCCTTTCATCGTACAATGACTGACAGAATCATTGGAAACACTGACGTTTCGAATCATCTTCTCTCTCGACGATTTTAACATTCTCTATGCATTCATTTATCCATCTATCTATCTATCCATCCATCTATCTATCTATCTATCTATCTATCTATTTATCTATCTATCTATCTATCTATTTATTTATATATCTACACTTACTAAAATTAAGAAAAGTTAAGACTAATTCTTTATTTAGTTAATCTTTATTTAGTTAATAATGTTTATACGATATTCATTACCTTCCAAAATACATAAGTTGAAAATAACAATAATAAGATAGCAATGAGCTAGCACGATCTATAAAATATTTCATTTATATTATTTTTAATTTTAACCTACGTATTTTTTAACAACGATGCTCATCATTCGTTAAACATTTTATTATTACTTATCCCTCTGTACACTTTTTTTTTTCCTCTTTATTTCAATCTCTCGTTAATAATCGTTCTTCTCTTTCTTTCCTTTCTTTTCTTCTTTCGTCGTAACAAATTTTTTCTTATACGAGAAAGAGAGACAGAGAGAAAGATGTAAGATCGTATCAGACTTTCTCTCTAGAGGGGGACAAGACAAATTAAATTCGTAAAAGGGAATTTATATATATATATATATATATATATATATATATATATACCGTTCCAGTTTTAATTTGTCGTTTAAAAGTCCCATATATAATAATCCTCATGTACTGCCATATTAGTGTACAATTTTAATGAAAAAAGAAAAAAAAAAAAGAAAGAAAAAAAAAACCTGTCCAATAGCCTCGATACATTTTAATATAACTCGACATACTTTTTTTTTTTCTTTTCCTCCAAAGTATCTCTTCTTCTTCCTTCTCCTCATTTTCCTCCCTATCTCCTCTCACCCCCCTCTCTTCTTAAAGAGTAAGAATAAAAATAAGAAGAAGAGAAAGCCGATGGATATTTTAGTTTTGCCTCTTTAAATAGTCTTCTAGCGAAACCTTGGACTTGTTGCGAAAGCATGCGAGATATTCGAGCGAGTGGTAAGAAAGTTGTCGATTAGGTATTCCTTTTCTTTGCTTTTCTTTTCTTTTCGAATATAAAAATATGATCTGGATTGTTAATAATCCGTGACAATAATAATAACAACAACTATATAACAAGAGAAGCAGCAACAACGATATGAATAATATCGATTTTACGATAAGATAAATAATATTGTAATGATTGGATGCTCTCGAGTGGAAAGAGAGATTAACGATTGAGTTAAGAAAAGTATCGAGTTAAAAGCCAATAAAGAGAGAGAGAGAGAGATAGAGAGAGAGAGAGTGAGAGAGAGAGAGAGAGAGAGAGATGAAATTAATAAGGTTCGATGCACAGATAAAATAAAGATAGGAAGTGTGTATATATGAAGGAGTATAATAGAAGAGGAGCGAGGTCAAGAGAAAGGTTACATGTTCGTTCGTTCGTTCGTTCGTTCGTTTGTGTTGTATAAATATAATAGATGAAAATAACAACTGACGTATCGTCTCGTGGTTTCTATAGAAAATAAATAAGCGAAGATAATGTAAGTTAATCAGTTTGAAATAATAGTTATAGACTAGAAGTTATTAGAGGCTTTCGCCATCACAACAAAAGTCAATTTTAAAAATGAAAGATGAAATTATAGATGAAGTTATTCTTAATACACACACACACACACACACACAGAAATTATTCTTAATACACACACACACACACACTCACGTGTATACATTAATATATATATATATATATATATATATATATATTATTTTAAATATCTTAATATCTATGTATCTATATATTTTTATTTAATTAATATCGATATATTTTCATTTGTTCAGATCATGTTATAGATTTTTCAGATTCTTTATTATTATATGACATATTTTAACGATAAACGATTAACTTATCCTTCAGTATTTCTCCATACGTTCGGATAAGTACGCGAGAAAAAAAAATTGAAGAGAAAAGTAATTAAAAAAAAAAAAAAAAAAAAAAAAAAAAAAAAAAAAAAAAAAAAGAAAAGAAAAGAAAGAAAAAAAAAGAACAGAGAGAGAAATAAACAACAAATAAACAAAATAATAAAAACAAAGAAAAAAAAAAAAGATATAAGATATCCCGACATAGCAACCGTGCGAAAGTTCATTACACGAGAGCACTTCGAAACGGCAATAACGTTCCTACTACTGGTTCCCGCAGTTTCCTCGATTTCGAAGTAATTTATTATCTGGATAGTATGTTCGTATGTATGCGTATATATTTATATGAGTGTGCGTATGCGTGTATGTCCAAGAACGTCGAGTAGTAGAAAATACAACTCGAAAAAGTATATGCTTTATTGCCCAGCATTTTTCCACTGCGGCACGTCCTACTCTCTTTCTGTCTCCTTCATTCGTAACTCCTCTTTCTATTTTTCTTAAACTACTACTTGTTTCGTTATCGAAGAAATATATATATATATATATATATATATATATATATATATGAGAGAAAAAGAGAGAGAGAGAGAGAGAGAGAGAGCAAGATAGCTTCTTTTTCTTTCCTTCTTTTATCTTTTCTTTCTCGAAGAAGAAGAAAATTCTCGAAAATATTGTGTATGTGTGTGTGTATTTATCTATGTATGTATGTATGTATGTATGTATGTGTGTATATATCGATAATACAATTTATGTTCGCGCGAACGATCGAAATATAAATTTTTATGATGATCAGCTGTTGTATCACGTCGCTTTCTATATGTCTATATATATATAGATATGTATATAGATATACATAGATATGTATATAGACATATTATGTATGTAGGTATGTATATCTATGCAGATATGTATGAAGTATACGTAGATGTTTAGTTCATACGTATGTATGAACAACGTAGGTACATATGTATCTTTCTATCTATCTATCTATCTATCTATCTATCTATCTATCTACATACCTATCTATCTATTGGAGATATAATTTGTCGAGGTATGGAAATCTCTTCGCGAGTATGTTCGACGAGTCACATGTGCGTGACCAATAGAAACTATAGGGGTAGATGGATAGCTTGTTTCGCAAGGGTTCTGAAAGTTCTCGAAGATCATTGGTGTGTGAAATGAAATTGTCTAGTGCTTTGTTTGTTTTGTTTCTTTCTTATCTTATTTATTTATTTACTTGTTTATTTGTTTTTTTATTTATCCATTCATTCATTCATTCATTCGTTTATTTATTTATATAGTTTAGTTTTTTATCTATTCATTTATTTATTCATTCATTTATTTATTTGTCTATTTATTTATTTTTTCTACCTATTCATTCATTCATTTATTTATCTATTTATATACTTATTTATTTATTTATTTATTTATTGATTTATTTTTTTATCTATTCATTTATTAATTTATTTATGTACTTATTTATTTATTTATCTATTCATTCTTTATTCGCGATAAAGTAAGTAAATACGAGAGTTTAATACTAGCTAAAAAATTGTTTTCATTATCTTCTTATTATTATTTCTTTTTCGTAATTATCGTTCAGTAATTTTTTTTCGTTGTTATTTCTTTCTTCTTTTCTCTTTTTTATTTTCTCCAATATTAACAATAACACATTGAACGATAAAATATATTTAACCGTTGATAATAAACGTAAAGAAAAAGATAATATAATATATTACTATAATACATTTACTATTAGATCAAACGTGTTAACTCTTTAAGAAAATAAAACGTTTGGATAGTTTATTTAATGAATTTAACAAAATCATCGAGAACTTCCTTCGTAGACATTTTCAATGTTTTTTATCGTAAGTGAAACGAGGAGATGGTTAAAGGGCCCTTATGCTGTATGTTAACCGCTACCAAACGAAATTACAGGTTTGCTCGAAGAACGACCGATAGATAGGTAATTAGATCAAGCCACGTACAGAAGGGGCCAATCAGTGCATGTTGGCAAAATCGAAGTAACTTGCGAGCACCATCGAGAGTCGACTGAGAACACTGGTGTTTCCGTCGTACGTGTGTCTTCTTGAAAAAGATAAATAGATAGATAGATAGATAGATAGATAGATAGATAGATAGGTAGATAGATAGATAGATGGATGGATGGATGGATGGATGGATAGATAAATGGATAGTTTACTGGCAGACAACCAGTTTCTAATCGCAAGTAATTTTCTTGTAATTCTTAAATCTCTCCAAAAACATTTACAGAAACATTAGTTCGGTGTATCAGTCTGTATTAAGCTATCGAATTTTTTTTTTAATTTCAAAGTCGAAATATTAAGGAGAATTTTATTTTTTCGAATTTGTTTCTTCTTCTTTTCTTTTTTTTTTCTTCTTTTTTTTTTTTTTTTTTTTTTTTAGTTATTTCAGTTCGACTTCGAATTTCAATATGGAAACGAAGTTGTAATGTTTTTGAAAAGGATAGATAGAACGAAGTCGTGAAAGAAAAAGATTAAAGGAAAGATAAGGAAAATGAAGAAAGAAAAATAAAAATTAGAAAAGATCGATCGATCGATCGATCGATCTATCCTGTTTCGTGCGTTTTAATAACGATTTAAATCTCGTCATCGAAGAAACCATCCAAAGCAATCGATCTTCGTCGATATTAAATGTAGAAGTGAAAATTAATCTCGATGCGAACGTTATTTGTTACGAAATTATTTTTTTCTTTTTCCTTTTCTATTTCTTTTTGTTTTTTCTTTTTCTTTCCTTTTTTTTTATTTTTTTATTTTTTTTTTTTTTTTTATATACGAAGCACGCGTTACGTATTTAGGATCGCATGCACGGAGGTATGCGTTAACTTTCGCTCCTGGCATGCTTCTTATATCGTATTTCCCTTTCTCATCGTCTTATGTATACATGTATGTATATATGTATGTATGTATACATGTATGTGTATGTACACTTTCGATTTATAATATTTTCTCAGCATGGATCAGAATGGATAAATCGGTAATTGACGTTACGATGTTATTAGGATCTTATCGAGTTATATTATAAAAACCAATATTCCTATCGAAAAATTTTTAAAATATTTTCAATTCATACATGTGTGTGTGTGTGTGTGTGTGAATTGAAAGTATTTAGAAAATTTTTCGATGTGGATATTTGTATATATATATTTTTGTGTGTGTGTGTATATATATAATTTTTAAATATATTATATATATATATATAATAATTTCTAAATAATTCGGAATAATTTTCTAAACGAGAGAAGAGGATTGAAAATGATTTCTCGGGACTATTCATTCGATTTTTCAGAGAGGTCATGTCAATCGTTGAAATCCATTGTGATATATATATATATATATATATATATATATATATATATATGTAGATAGATAAATAGATAGAGAAAGAGAGAGATAGAGATAGGTCTTTCCGTATCGTAAAGAAGTCCTCTGCTCCACCCCTCCCCCTTTCCACTGTTCTCCTTTCTTCTCCACTCTTCTCCACTCTTCTCTTCTCTTCTCTCCACCCTCCCGATCCCTCTTATCCGAGGCGTATGGCCGAAAGAGAGGGTACTTGTTTCGAGGCAGTATAAGTTTGGAATTAACGTCGTTAGGTTTTACGATCGCCCAGTCGGCAGAAACTGATTCGTTGTAAAGAGGAAAACGACTAAGAGGACGAACGACGGCACGTAACCCGTAGAGAAAGAGAGAGAGAAAGAGAGAGAGAGAGAGAGAGAGAGAGAGATTCTAGAAAGAGAAAGAGAGAAAGAGAGAGAGAATGAGAGAATGAGAGAATGAGAGAATGAGACAATGAGAGAAGAGGAAGGACTGAGAAGAGAAGGAGAAACCGGGAGCATATCCACCTTACCTTTCACGATCGCGAAAGGATAAGAGAAAGAGAGAGAGAGAGAGAGAGAGAGAGAGAGAGAGAGAGAGAG
>NC_057704.1:3092638-3100654 GCF_014466175.1 Vespula pensylvanica
GACAGTAGGGAGATCGTAATTTTTCGAATTGGTTTTCCCTTCGTTACGAGCTCTTTTTACGCGCATACCAATTTAATAGTTTATCGTACATAATAAAGGCACGTTATTAACGTCTTTCGATCCTTCTACTACTACTACTACTACTACTACTATTACTACTGCTACTACTGCTACTACTACTACTACTATTACTACTACTACTACTACTACTACTACTACTCTATTACTACTATTACTACCACTATTACTACTACTATTACTACTATTACTACTACTATTAATACTACTACTATTACTACTACTACTACTACTATTACTATTATTATTGTTATTATTATTATTGTTATTACTATTATTACTATTACTACTACTACTACTACTATTTTTTTTCTTTGTCTTTCTTCATCTCTTCCTAGATATTTTTACCTTCTTCTTCTCTTATTCGTTTCACCCCTCTTATATTTCCTTCCTTAATTTCTTTCTCTATCTCTTTTTCTCCTTCCTTGTTCTCTCCTCTCTCTTTCTCTGTCTTTATCTCTCTCTCCCCCTCTCCCTCTCCCCCCTCTCCCTCTCCCTCTCTTTCTCTCGTTTCCTTTCGTCGTTTCTTTTCCTACGTGCTTTATTATCTTTTCTCTATCTCCACGTATAAGGATACTAATTTTTTATTTTCATTCTCTTTTTTTCTATTTTCTTTCTTTTTTTCTTTTTTCCTTTCTTTCTTTCTTTCTTTCTTTCTTTTTTGTATTTAAAATTGATGTATTTAAAATTGGAAATTAACGGATGGTGCGTAATTCGTAAGCAAACGCATTATGTCACTTATTATTGTATTTGAGGTGGATCGACTTGTTTTCTTTTTTCTTTCTTTATTCCTTTTCGTTTTTATCTTTATTTTTATTTTTACTTCTTTTCTTGTGTTTTATTTATTTATTTATTTATTTATTAATTTATTTTTTAATGGACGGAAAGAAAATGAGAAGAAACGAGGAAAAATGATAAAGTAAAAAAATTGAATACGATAAGAAAGTTATCATCGATGTATCGTGGTGAACGATGGAATCGTCTATGATAAAGGTGATAATAAATTTTGATAAAAAGTTCTTATTGCAAAAATTTTAACTCGCGTTGACGTTATATTTATCCGATATTATACGTTAAGAATTGATAATTGCTCGATGAACGAAGTCACGCTTAAAAATCGTTTCTCGTTCGCGATCACGTTTTACGATCGCGAACGATAAATCGACATGCGTCGTCGTCGTCGTCGTCGTCGTCGTCGACGTCGTCGTCGTCGTTGTCGTCATCATCGTCCTCGTTTTATCGCGAAGAATGAAAAGAAGGAAAGTAAAACGCGTTCGTGGAATTTCATGTAGGAATTTTATTTTTCGAAACTTTTCACCGTATGATAAATGTTTAGTTTCGTGAGGGAGGACTAGAAGAGGGGATAGATATAAAGCGGAGGGGGAAATGGGAGAATTTGGATGAAGAACGGTATCAGAAATAACGCAAAAGTTGTGCTAATGTGTGTGTGTGTATGTGTGTGTGTGTGTGTGTGTGTGTGTGTGTGTGTTTGTATGTATGTTTTGTTTAATCCTTGCCAAACGAACGTACGGCACGCGAGAAAGTATGAAATACTATGATATTTATATCGTATATCATACCTTTGAATATTTTTTTATGATATCGTACATTATGTACTCTCTTGCATTCGTAGTGGATATATATTGTACAAATAAATAAAAATAAAAATAAATATATATATATAAAATTGCACGTTAAAGAAATACACATACACAAACATACATATATATATATATATAATATTGCACGTAAAAGAAATATATATATATATATATATATATATATATATATATATATTCATCATTTAAATTTTTTAGATCATTTATATTTTTGACGTATTATGTTGGTCGTTATTTCCTTGAGGAACATATAATTTAAATTTGTAAATTTGACGAGATCTGCCAGCAATAGAAATTTCTTACGAAATCACGAAAAGATCAAGGTAAGGATAATACCTTAATATATCGAATCGTTAATCAAATTTATTTCATCGAATCTTTTTCTTTTTTTTTCTTTTATATTCCTTCTTTTACTTTCATTATAAAAAGAGAAAGGAAAAAGAAGAGGGGGAGAGAGAGAGAGAGAGAGAGAGAGAGAAGAGATCACGAATAAAAATAAATAGATACAAAATCATCGAAGAATATATACGATGGAGAATCGTCGTGTACGAGAACGTGATTTAAATGAAAAGAAATAGTATATCGAATAGTTAATAAAATTTATTCGATTTAATTCGTCGGATATCCTTTTCTCCTTTACTTCATCGTATAATAACAAAGTGAGAAAAGAGAATAGCAAAAAGAGAAAAAGAAGAGGAATGAAGAATAGAAAGAGAAAGAATGAGAGATAGGCAGAGAAAAGATAAAAGAAAAGAAAAAAAGAAGATAGAAAAGGATAGAGCACGAATAAAAATAGATACGAAATCTTCGAAGAATATGTTTGAACGAGGAACGTCACGGTATGGGAACGTGGTTTTGATGAAAATTAAGTTGCAAAGGGGGAGAACATACCGAACGATATTATTATTCATTCCCACGTCGGGGCTTTTCGACTATGTTGTTCGGCACACACATCGACGACGAGACGAAGCCGTTGTTTTCCTGAGTTCGCGTGGATAACGTAATGCTCGAATGTCGTAGTCGTCCTTGTCGTCGTCGTCGTCGTCGTCGTCGTCGTCGTCATCGTAGTCGTCGTAGTCGTCGTCGTCGATTCATAATGAAATCCGAGAGGAAAATCAGCGTGCGCGAGAGAGAATTCTCGTGTCGTGCGAAAACGGAAAATCTGAACGTGACGCGATCGGATTTGAAAGAAGAGGATGGATAAAGGGGGTGAGGTAGAGGGGGAGGGGTGAAAGAGGGGCCCTCGAGCCGGCCCAACCCAACCTAACCTAACTGAACCCAACCCAACCCAACCCAACTCAACTCAACTCAATCCAACCCAGTTCAGCTCGACTCAACTCAACCTAGCCTAGCTTAGCTCGGTCTGGCCTAGCCCCATCATTTTATGCAAATAAAAATGGAGGACATTTGATTTCCCCGCGGTGTTTCTACCCCTCTCTGTTCGGTCGTCACCTTCCCCCTCTCTTATCCTTTCTCCTCCTCGTTCTCGTTCTCATCCTCGTACTCCTACTCGTATTACTCTTTCTTTTCATCGTCGTCAACGTCAACATGGTTGGACGATGGTCCTCGAGGTCCTCGATTTCCTCGAGGATAGAATGTCGTGATGTTTTTTTTTAAACGAATTTTGAAAACAGTTTTGCGTCTCGTAGTAATATGTATATATATGTATGTTGATGAATAATTGTTGTTATTATTATTATTATTATTATTATTATTTTTTCTTTTTTTTTTTTTGTTATTGTCGTAGTTATTATTGGGAAGTGTAAGTTACGTCGATGTTATTATTGTTTATCTTTGAGAGATAAGAAATGATTTTCCAAGCAAATTTCGAGAACAGTTTTATATATAGCATCTCGAAGTAATGTATATTATAATAAGAATAATAGTAATTATTATTGAAAAGTATAAGTTATATCGACGTATTATTATCCATCTCCGAGAGATAAGAAATGCTTTTTTCAATCAAATTTTGAGAACAGTTTTGCATCTCGAAGTAATACGTATATTATTATTATTATTATTATTATTATTATTATTATTATTATTATTATTATCATAATAATAATAATAATTATTATTGTTGTAGTTATTTTTGGAAAGTATAAGTTACATCAAAGTTATTATTATTTATCTTCGAGAGATAAAGAATGCTTTTTTCAACCAAATTTAAAAAAAAATATTGCATCTCAAAGTAATATATATATATATATATTAATTCTAATATAATTACACAATTATAATTATTATTATAATAATATTATATAATAATAATAATTATTTTTGTACGGTAATTACAATAATTATTATTATTGTTAATCGATTATTATAATTAATCCAAAATTATATTCATATATATATATATATATATATATATATATATATAGGTAATTCGATAATTATAATTATTATCGAAAAGTATAAGTTACGTCAAAGTTATTATCACCTATCTCCGCTAGATAAAAGATTTTTATTTGGTACAATCGAAAAATATTATTATATTCTCTTACAAATCGTAAAATAAACAAAAGAAAAAAAGAAAAAACAAATTGAATCCTATCAACGTAATATTCAACAGATACTTACCTAACAAACAGCAAACTATCAGGAGAAATTGCGCGAAGCGCGAAATACAAATCTTCCGAGAACTCATCTTATTTGTCTCGCTTTAGCAAGTTATATCAGAACTCCGTTTTCTAATCTCACGTTAGATTTCCAAAACAGAGTTTTCAATGAAGACGAAGACGCGTGAAACGGTTGATGAGGAGAACGACAAGAGAAAGAATAAAGAAAAGGATAAAGAAAAGAAAAGATTTTTTAAATAACAAATTTCGTACATACGCGAACGCTTGCGTGAAACATAGCAACGGATTGTACGAAATTTTTGAATAGATAAATAGATAGATAGATAGATAGATAGATAGATGGATAGATAGATAGATAAACAGAATAGATAGATGAACGAATAGATAAAAAAAAAAAGTAGGAGAAAAAAAAGAGAAAGACAAACGAAACGAATGGAACGAAAAAAATTAGGCTACAGAAAAAAAAGGAAAGAGAAAGAAAGAAAGAAAGAGAAAAAAATGGAGAAAAATGGTGTATATCTGGATTGTTGAGAGTAGGACTCTCACCGTAACGGAGTCCACGCGGAAACTGACGGTTTTCGAGTAACGTGCGGACGCCGATAGCACGCTTGCTTCCACGCTCTCGAGAGTAGAGCGGAACGGATCATACGAGCTACTACGAGTCGACTTTTGCTTTTGCATCGTCGAGGCCTTATAGTAGTTACTTCTCTTTCTCCTCTCTCTTTCTCTCTCTCTCTCTCTCTCTCTCTCTCTATCTCTATCTCTCTATCTATCTTCTTTCTCTTTCTCTCTTAGTTCGCGCTTTTCAAAGACTCTCGCTACGGCCACGTGAAATAGCAAACGAATCAACAACGAGCGTCTCCTCCTTGAGACTTTTAGATTGTGAGAATAAGAAGGAGGAGGAGGAGGATGAGGAGGACGAGAAGGAGAAGGATAAGGATAGAAATGGAATGGAAAGAATAAGTTACAATAAGTTACTACGGCCAAAGACACACTTACAAAAACCGCAAACTCAACTCGTCTCTTACCTTTGAGAACTCTGAACGGCTTCGTTGAGTCTCTCTTGTATGTCTCTCTTGTATTCTCTTTCTCTTTCTCTTTCTCTTTCTCTATTTCTTTCCTTTTCTTTTTCTATTTCTCTTTCTATCTTTGATTAACGATCGAGAGAGAAAGACAGAGAGAGCGTGCAAGCGAAAGCGACACGGATTCGATCGAGGTAAGCCAAAGAAGAAGGCTAATGGCACGTGCTGTTGGTGCCACTCGATTTTTTTCTTTCTTTTTTTCTTTTCTTTTCTTTTTTTTTTTTTTAATTTTCTTTACTTATTTTCTTCTTCTTCTTCTTCTTCTTCTTTTTGTTTTTGTTTTGATTCGTCTTCTTCTTTCTCGTATTGTTTTTTGTTTTCTTTTCTAAAAATCGAGTTTACGAAGATTTACATATGATGTTACTTTCTTTCGCACGCGAAATTATTTTCTCGTTAAAATGCATAAGTATCGTCGAAGACGTAAGACTACGAACGTGTTTTTGTACATTGGATTGCATCTCGAACATCGGATTATTTCTTAAAAATTCCTACCTGTGAAACTACTTTTTTCTTTTTCTATTTTTTTGTTTTTCTTTCTTTCTTTTAGATTTTTATCAATCACGTTAGATTTTTATGCGAAATAAGAGCTTATTTTAATATAAAACATCGCAGACGATTATACGTAGATTTATATTTTGAGATTTTTTTTCTTCTTCTTCTTCTTCTTTTTTTTCTTTTTTCTTTCTTACATTTTTATCGATCACGTTAGATTTATAATACGAAATAACAGTTTATTTCAAATAAAAAGACTGCGATCGATTATACACCAATCTACATTTTTAGATTTTTCTTTCTTTTCTTTTTTTTTTTCTTTTTTCTTTCTTACATTTTTATCGATCATGTTAGATTTATAATACGAAATAACAGTTTATTTCAAATAAAAAGATTGCGAACGATTATACACGAATCTACATTTTGAGATTTTTCTTTTTTCTTTCTTACTTTTTTATCAATCGCTTTCGATTTATGTAAGAAATACGTAGCTTATTTCAAATAAAAAGATTCCGAACGATTATACGCGAATCTACGTTTTGAAATATTTTTTCTTTTTTTATCTTTTTTCTTTCTTTCTTTCCTTTTTTTTTTTTTTTTATTAAACGATTTCTTAAAAATTACGTATTCTCTTACATATTCGACGTTTTATGCTGATTGTAAAAACGACTTCTTTTATTTTTATCAATTACGTCAGATTTTTATGCAAAATAAAAGTTCGAAAGACCGAACGAACTCGGAACAATTATGTACGGTTTTGCATCTTGACCTTTTTCTTTTTCTCTTCTTTTCTTTACCAAATGACTTCTTGAAACCTCGTATTCTCGAATCAACGTTTTACGTTGATTCTATAAATGACCTGTGTTTTTATCAATTACGTTGGATTTTTATGCAAAGTAAGAGTTCGATTAAATAAAAATAGCGTTCGTTCAAGATGAAAGGAACCTTTTTTTTTTTTTTCTTCCTTTTTATGATTCTCTCCATAACATAAGAATTGCAAATGTTACGTATTCCTTTTTTTTCTTTTTTTTCGGTTTTTGCTTTTCGTTTACGATCTTAACTCTTTAACGCAGTAAGCAGCGAAACTTTATATTGACGAAAGCATAGTTTGTCTTGGTATTGGTCAAGATTTACTTCGAAACAAACATAATAAAGCTGCACGAAGTCAATTTGATTTCATTGTGAGAGAGTAGTAAAAGAAAAAAAAAAAAAAAAAAAAAAAAAAAAAAAAAAAAAAAAAAAAAAAAAAACAGAAAGGAACTCTACGTAATAAAATGCAAATTACGAACAGTTTTGTTATTAGCATAGAAAAAAAAGAAGAATAAAAAAAAAAAGAAAAAGAAAAAGAGAAAAGAACCGAGCCAATAAATCTGTCACGCAGAGATGGCGTTATTGCTGTATATAAAATCGGATTAAATTAATTTTATCTTAATTCCGTTTTTGTTAAAACGAACGTCTTCTCTCAGTTGCGTAACTTCGCGTCATGCAATACTTCAGTTTTCTTTTCTTTTTCTTTCTTTCTTTTTCTTTTTTTTTTTTTGTCGGTCTTTAAATTTCACTTAGAAAAAGTTTAGAAAACGTTTTTGTGTCTGGAGTAATACATCTTGCGGTTCGATAAACCGCAACAACAAGTTCGTGCATACCAGCAGAAAAGTAATTAATTGTTTAAACTTTAAACGCGTGTAATATTTTTTTCTCTTTTTTTTTCTTTTTTTTTTTTTTTTGTCAAAGTTTATCAACACTTCTTGTTGCTCGAGAACAAACAATAGAGCGAGATATTTGAACGATTAATCCACTAATTCCATCCATCCAATTCTTACCACTGGCAGTTCATTATTATCTTCATTTCACTCGTAAAAGAGAAAAAACAAAGAAATAAAGAAAATACCATGGAGGGATGCAAAAAAAGAATTACGCTCGGTGGTTTTCCTATTATTATCATTCTCGATGCAGCACGATGTTATATTTAGTTTTTAATATGTCTTAATTTATCCGTTCGCCATTTTGTTATCATCCCTTCTTGTCTATTATCTCTTATCTTTTATCGTTCCTTTTATTATATGTCGATTTATTAACTCCGACGAATTTATTTACGAGAAGATTAATAAGACATATTTTAAATCTAAATGAGTAATCGATTAGATAATGTTTTAAAAGAAAAAA
>NC_057704.1:3100664-3111927 GCF_014466175.1 Vespula pensylvanica
AAAAAAAAAAGAAACAGATTGTGGGGAGAGAAGAAGATAATCAAAACGAAAGAAAATGAAACAAAATAAATGAGTAAATAAATAAATGAATAAATGAAACGGATTATCTTCGAGAAAGATATTATTTAATATTGAAAATATTACGTAGGATCTTTGTTCGTGTTAGTGTCTTGTGTGTTCGTGCTTGCGCACGTATGTTTGTTTTTTTCTTTTATTTATTTTTTATTCTTTTTTTCTTTTTTTCTTTTTTTTAATGTTTTTTATTATTTCAATTTCAATTTCTTTTTTTTTTTTCTTTTTTATATTTACGTCATGTACGAAGATTTGTATATTATTCGTGTTATTATCTGTTATATTATATTTATATATTATTGTTTATATATTATTATTTATTATATTATATTTTTATTTATATATTACTATTTGAAGTTTCTTACAATGCATTAAAAAAAAAAAGAACTTGAAACTCAGTTAATTGTTTTACTTGTTTTCAATTTATAAGATATTAAATATTATAAAGAATTATATAAACGAAAAGTAGTAAGTAAATAATTAATTACATAATACATAAGAATAAAAATAGTCTATATTCTCATCAGGATATATAAATATACGTTACGTTAATCCAACGTTCAGTTAACTCTCTTCGTGAAAAGAATTATATCGGATGATTTTAATCAACTTATATCTTTTAATCTACGTTACATAAGGAGAATGTTTTTTTTTTTTTTTTTTTTTTTTTATATTGATCGTCTACAATCACTTTTGATAACGAAAAGATTATAAACGAAGATTCAATTCGTCTTATTCTAATATTATTGTAATCTTATGAGTTTTTCCATCACTTTTCTTGAATTTTATTTCTTTTCTAATTTCTTTCTTTCTTTCTTTCTTTCTTTTCCATTGTAATTAATAAAATACATATCAATCTAATAAGAATTAAGTTTTATTTTTCTATCATTTTTCATTGCCTTTAATTTTTTATTTCTTTTTGATTAATAAGAATTTGTATCAAGAAAACAAGCAGTGTCTCTAAGAAGAAAAAAAGAGAGAGAGAGAGAGAGAGAGAGAGAGAGAGAGAGAGAAATAAAAAGAAAGAGTGTAATTCAAGCGAGCGATGTATTATAAATAAAGATTCAATTCGTACTTTGATCTTATCGTTACAGTTCTGATAAGAATTAAGATTAATTTTTCCATCATTTTTATTGAATTTTCGTTTCTTTTTAATTAATTTATTTCTTTTCTCTTTGATTAATACGTATGAACAAAACAAGGAGAGTCCTTAAGAAGATAAAAAGAAAAAAAGAGATAGAAAAAAAAAAGGATATAATTCAGACGAGCGATATCAGGTCTCATTGTTCGTGCGGACTCTGTGCTCTTTGTCTCTCTGTCATTTCGAAATATCATGTGAACGCGTAAGAGAGAGAGAATGGGAGAGTGAGGGTGGGAGAGAGAGAGAAAGACAGAGAGAGAGAGAGAGAGAGAGAGAAGACGTATATCTCCGACGATACTCGTGGATAAGTTGCGAGTTTCCATTTACGACCTAGTACCCACTTCTACGTCTTCCACCACCCTTCTCCTTCTTCTCCTTATCTACCTATCTCGTCCAGCTGCCCCCACCAACCCTAAAAATAAAGAAATAACGAAAGAACGACGACGAGACGAATACTCGACGTGTCATATGATTTTATTTCTCGTCGCACCAACTTCTCAACTTCTCAACTTCTCAACTTCTCAATTTCTTAATGTTAACGTCGGATAGGAATTTAACATATTTTTGTCCACCCATATATATATTATGTAGAATATATATATATATGTCCTATACATATCCTATATATAATATATATTCTATATATATAAAATATACTTTATATATATATGTATGTGTTTATATATATATATATTCAATATATTCAATTTATATATGTGTATATATTTATGTTTATATGTGCATATAATTTATATATGTGTATGTGTGTTTATATATATATATATATATATATATATATATATATATTCAATATATTCAATTTGTTTTATTTTAATATTATTGTAATTTTATTAATTTTTCTATTATTTTTATTGAATTTCATTTCTTTTTTAATTAATTTTTTTTTTCTCTTTTTCTTCTTAATTAATATGTATAAACACAAACACAAACACACACACACGCACATATATATGTAAGGAAAGAATGAAAGAAAAAAAAAAAAAGTAACGTCACCATGCATGTGTTTTCCCTTATGCGAACGATAGAAATTTAAAACCTGTTTCAAAATTCCTCTACCAAATCTAGAGTACGATTATCGCGTTACACAAAGTTTCTTCTTTTTTTTCTTCTTTCTTTTTTTATGGTTATCTCCACCATAGGGTATTATATATACCATTTCCTTCTCTCTCTCTCTCTCTCTCTCTCTGTGTATTGTGTGTCTCTGTCTCTCTGCCTCTGTTTCTTTTCTGATTTAAAAAAAAAAAATTTTTTTTTCTTCTTTTCTTTTTTTTTTCTTTTTTCTTTTTCTTTTTTTCTTCTTTTCTTTTTTATTTTTCCCTCACTAGAATCAACAAACGAATATTTTATCACATTATCGTTCATTCTGTACACCGTAGTTAACACATTTTGTTTGTTGTGCTGTCAGAACTCGGAATGTCCGAGTCATGTATAAAGATTTGTATATATGTATTTCGTTTTGCTTACGCACATTGTGCACGTATATCACCAGGTCATTTTGGAATTTATAATTTTTCTTTTTGTTTTCTTTTTTTTTTTTTTTAAATCTTTTTTTCTACTAGATCTCTTTCGAGTGAGCACTTTTGTATCGCGTGTTTATTAACGTAAACATTTTTTTGACGTTACTCGATAGGTAAATACAAAGATGTACATGAACACATACACACACACACATATATATGTACGTACATATATATGTATATTTGCGATGTGTATGTATGAATGCATTGAAATGTTGTCTCGTTAAGAGTATTCGAGATTCACGAGAAGTATTGAGAGTTCTTGTTTAGAAAGTGGCATCTGCGGAAAGTGGGACATCACATATTGATTGATTACTTTTATAATTACGTTGACGATCGATTGATGATAATACGTTGATCACGATTATGATTTTTTTTTTTTTTTTTTTTTTTTTTTTTTTTTTTTTTCTATCGAGTTATATCCTCTTTGACAACAATAATAACAACGATAGTGGTCCTAATCATTGATCGTTAAATGATTGATTAATCTTACTAACAAATTATGTTAATCGATTAATTTTTCTTATTATCGATCTGTTTTCTTTTTCTTTTATTTTTCTTTTATTTCTTTTTCTTTTTTTCTTTTTTTCGTTACATGTTACTAAGCGAACGTAAAATATCTAGGAATTTCTTTCTCTCTTTTTCTTTTTTTTTTTTTTACACCATTCTCGTTTTAGCCTTGAGAATAGAGTACACGTTGTTTGGAATTTGTAAGACTTAGAAAAATTTCTTCGTCTTCCTCTTTCACTCTTCTCTTCGTTTGCTTTTCTTTTTCTATCTTTGTTCGTTTATTTGTTTGTTTGTACGTTCATTTCATTAATTAATTAATTAATTCATTCATTCATTCGTTCGTTCATTCATTCATTCATTCATTCATTCGTTCGTTCGTTCGTTCGTTCGTTCGTTCGTTCGTTCGTTCGTTCGTTCGTTCGTTCGTTCGTTCGTTTGTTCGTTCGTTCATTCGTTCGTTTGTTCGTTTGTTGGTTCATTCATTCATTCATTCATTCATTTATTCATATTCACACGTTCTCCATTCATTGTAGTAAATCTATTTATAAGAATACTTTTTTAGAATTTCAAGAGAATCAGATAAGAAGAGAATTAATGAAAATAATAATAACGACGATGACGATAATGAAAAGGACAGAGAGGAAGGGATAAAATATTCCGACGATCCTGTTGTAAAAATAAATTCAACGGGATTTCTAGCACATTTACATGATCTCGTGTAAGATCTTCTGATTTTTGTTCGGCGATTAAAAGTTTCCAAAAGCCATTAGAAATGTGAAAGCTTTGAAGTGCCCGTAGAATTAATTTAAAGTTCGTAGCTTTTAATTTATGAACATACATACATACATACATACATACATACATACATACATACATATATATATTCTCACACACATATATATATTCGTAGCTTTTCATTTATGAACCTATATTTTATATTTATATACATATATATGTATATTCACACACACACACACACACACACACACATATTCATAGCTTTTAATTTACGAACCTATATTATATACATATATAAATGAATTAAAACATATATATATATATATATATATATATATATATATAAATGAAGTAGGGGGTGAAAATAGGGAGTTGAGTAAAATGGAAGAGAGGATATACAATGCCAAAAAGAAAGAAAGAGAGAAAGAGAGAGAGAGAGAGAGAGAGAGAACAAATTTTGAGATTAATCGAATGGAAGAATATTTTTTCTTCCTTCTTTCTTCTGTTTTCTTTCTTTTTTTAAATCGAAAACGAATGTAGAAATACTAACATTCGGAAATATCAACATTCACATCGATAGTATCCCAAGTTTCCTTTTCACGCTCGTCGAATTCAATTTGATAATAATAAACATCGTTTTCTTTTTTCTTTTTTTTTCTTTTTTTTCTATCGCAGCAAAGTTTGACGATTAACGAGGAAAGACTCTTCTTCCATTTTTCGTTTCCTCGTTTCTCGTTCCTTACGGAAAAATCGAATAATCTCGTGAAGATGGCGAAAAGAAGCACAAAGCGTTGGAGAGAATCATCGTATCGCTATTATACTCGAAGTAGATACTACGTAGATTCGTAGGTGGGGGTTGGAGGGTGGAAAAAAAGGAAAAAGAGAAAGAAAAAAAGAAACAGATATCTTCTGCTCGCGTTGCTAAACTCTCGCGCGAATTCTTGGAAAGAGCTCTATAGGATTAAAGGAAAATTCGTACGAGGATAGAATCGTTTCCTCTGGCAACGAAAGAATTTTCTTCTATTCATATTACTTTCTAACCATGCGAGAGAACTTTTAGTATACGAACGAAGGAACGAAGGAAATATCTCCCGAAAACTTCCGGAATAAACTCGATACTTTCCCTACTCACGATATACTTGACGACTATTTATTGACTATTATACTTATACTCGATGTACATACGTGTGTGTGTGTGTGTGTGTGTGTGTGTGTGTGTGTGTGTGTGTGTGCGCGCATACGTGTCATGTCTTTTTTCCAGTAGGAAGCTCGATAAATGTAAAAAGTAAGTTTCTTAACTTTGTTATGTACTCTTTGTTTTTTCTACGTTTTTATTTTATTTTATTTTTAAAAATTTATTTAATTTTATTTATTTAATTTATTTTTTTTTTAATTTATTTTATTTTATTTTATTTTATTTCATTTCATTTTATTTTTTAATATTCTCTCATCCTTTTTTTTTTTTTCTTTTTCTTTTTCTTTTTATCTTTTGCTTTTTTTACTTTTACTTAATTTTTTTTATTGTTATTATTATTATTTTTTGTTTTTCTTTTTTATATGTACGTATATATAGAGTGAAGAAAGGAAAACTGGTTTTTATCGTAATTCCATTTACATCCTGTAATTTCGCTAAGCAAACGTCATTTTGATTCGTCCAACGAGATTCGATGGAGGATTTAAAACGGAATAAATTTAATATCACTAAAACCGATAATACGTGCACATAACGTGTACGTATAAGTGTATTATATTATAGATATTTATTTACTTTATAATATTATAATTTTTATATTTTTCTTATATAGATATTTATCTGTAATACGATAGATACTATTCACAAAATTATTTCATTATTATTTCGCAACATTGTTTTCGAATCTCCAAACGAATTGATCTTTTGAGATTACGAGATAAACTTAACATTGGGACAATTTTACTTCTACCCGATATTTTTTATCTTCTTTTTATTTTTTATTTATTTTATCAAAGAAATGAAACATGAAGGGGTTGCTTTAATCTTCAGTTCGTTGAATTGGAAAAAGAACTCGCAACGTTATTTAATATTATTTAACATTTGATATTATCGATTTATAAATATAAATATATTTGTCTAACATTAAAAAAAAAAAAAAGAGAGAAAAAAAAAGAGAAAAAGAAAAAGAGATTGAAAAGAGAAGGAAGATATCGTATCCAGTGATAAACGAAATCACGAATTTACGATGAGTTTACAACGAATTACAAATGAGATATATACTAACTAATCTAAATACTTTTAGAAGGAAGCTAGTTATTTACTATAGAAACCTCTAAACCTTTAGTTAAAATACGTTCAGTTAAAATACATATTTGTCATGGGGATCGATTTACTACATGACTGCTGTACTCTAAGAAAATACATACGTATATATATATATATATATATATATATATATATATATATATATACACATATACATCACACATATGTATGAATGTATATATATATGTATATATGTATAATATATGAATGTATATGTACGTCTATGAGGACAGTGAAAGAGAGGTGACCGCATCGCGCGTTAGTCCGATATTACTTTCGAAACGATAAAAGCAGCTTATTTACTTCACACGCATATATAAGAGCGATAGAATAGTAGAGAGAAAGAGAGAGAGAGAAATGAGAATAGAGCAGCGTCTCTCAACTATCCTAGCATCGTCAATTGTAATACAAATTTGTCGTTGAAAAATAATTCATTCTTATTTAATTTTTGTAAATTTCTTTTTTATTTATTTATTTATTTATTTATTTATTTATTTTTTTTTTGTATTTTTTTAATAAAGTATAATCGCTCGTTATGTTACATAAGAATGTAAGAACGCGCGTGCACGTATAAATTTTTTTATCGTGGGATTGGATCCTCGTCTTTCAAGTAAATAAATAAATAAATAATAAAAATAAATAAAAATTGAAGAAAGAAATGGAGGAAAAAGAATAGAAAGGAATTGGAGCGTAAATATCAGAAAGATTGAGAAACACTGGAATGTAAAGGACTTGGCCGCGTGCGGAAGAAATTCACTTCCGTAAAGTATATATGTATGTATGTATGTATGTATGTATGTATGCATGTATATATATATATATATGATGTATCTATGTATACTTATATATCGTCCTAGTGATCTGTAATACGTAACAAACTGGGATTGACGTAATCCGTAACGCTTCGATCGTTGCTACGATAACGTTCAATTAACCTTTTACGTTCGTTTATTTATATCTAAATATATAGATTTATATCTAAATATATAAATTCATATTTAAATAATATAGAGTTTGTTAAAATCGAAACCGTTCATCGAGCTAAGAAGTAGAAAATATTAATCAAATAATATTTACACACACACACACACACACACACAATATAGAAACTCTTTTTTTTTTCTCAACAACACGTTTAGGAACTTTCGATTCACCCTATGTATACATACACATACACACACATACACACAGAGAATTGATTAAAAATATTGATATAATTAAAAAATAAAAGAAAAAGAAGAGATAGATAGATAGATAGATAGATAGATAGATAGATAGATAGATAGATAGATAGATACATAAGTAATTATTTACTTCGATCTTCCCTTAAAAAATAAAAGAAAAAAAGAAAAAAGAAATTAACCATCTATCCAAATAATGTTTCGAGATAACGATGACGACATGATACGGAAGTATAGCAAACTAGCTTTTATTAAAAATACTATAAGCTTTTATCAATCGTCACGCGATCGTTATTTAAAATATACTGTTAACTATTTCTTCGTTTCTTTTTCTTTTTCTTCTTCTTCTTCTTCTTATTCTTTCTTGTTCCTTTTTTCTTCTTTTTAAGTCTATATAAATGATAATCTATCATTTACTGCATGATTTACTTATATTTATTTTCTCACTGTATCTCTCTCTCTCTCTCTCTCTCTCTCTTTTTTACGTGACATACTCATTTTGCAGTTCACTTATCGAAAATTATACTAATCCGTCACGATATCACAAAGTGTTTTTCTCGTTTTCTTTTCCCTTTTTCTTTTTTTCTTAATTCTCTGATACGACGTGAGTCGATTCATGTAAAGTTCAATCGACTTTTATTTATATTTATTATTTATTATATCGACTTATATTTGTTATCGATGCTTTCTTTTCTTTTTTCCAGTCCCCTTTCTTTTTCTTTTCCTTTTTTTTCCTTTTTTTCTTAATTCTCTGATACTACGTGAGTCGATTGAACTATACACGGTTTGCATTAAAACCTTCCACTTTATCTCTATCTCTCTTTCTTACTTGACATACCATTTTGCGGTTCATTCATCAAAAATTATATCAATCCGTTGCAATTTCACAAAATTTCGTAATATAAATATTTGTTATCGATGCTTTCTTTTCTTTTTCCAGTTCTCTTTTTTCTTTCTTTTTTTTTTTTCTTTTCTTTTTTTCTTAACTTTCTGATACTACGTGAATCGATTGCACTCTACATGGTTTGCATTAAAACCTTCCACTTTATTCCCCCCTCTCTCTCTCTCTCTCTCTCTCTTGTAACGTGACACCATTTTGCAGTTCATTCCTTGAAAATTATATTAATCCGTCGCAATGTCACAAAACTTCGTAATTATAAATATTTGTCATCGATGCATTTTTTCTCTCTTTTTTTTTTTCCCCTATTCCTTTTCTTCTTTCTTCTTTCTTTTTCTTAACTTTCTGATACTACGTGAGTCGATTGTATTCTACATGGTTTGCATTAAAACCTTCCACTTTATTCCCCTCCCTCTCTCTTTCTCTCTTGTAACGTGACATATCATTTTGCAGTTTATTCATCGAAAATTATATTAATCCTTCGCTTCGTAATATAAATATTCGTTATCGATGTATTATTTCTCTTTTCTTTTCCTATTCTTTTTTTTTTCTTCTTTCTTTTTCTTCACTTTCTGATACTACGTGAGTCGATTGTATTCTACATGGTTTGCATTAAAACCTTCCACTTTATCTCTCTCTCTCTCTCTCTCTCTCTCTCCCTGTCATTCTGATTCCCCTACAGAACTAACCCATTCCAATCCATCCGTCGAAAATCTATTCGTTGCTCTAGAGGGCGGAATACACCGACGCAACCGGTTATCGTCGTACACGGGACCAGCCAATATTCGAGCGTACGCCGAATTAAATTCATGTTGCACGCGTATAGCTCCAGTTCGACGGCCATTAGCCATCAGCAAATTATCCGACAGTGGTGAGTGGGATTTTCTCGCTTGTATCACCCTTTCATCCCCCTTTACCCATCTCTGTCATCCCTCCCTCCCTCCCTCTCTCTCTCTCTCTCTCTCTCTCTCCCTATCTCTCTCATTTTCTCTTTGTTTCTCTCTTCGAATCTCCATCTTTCTCTTTCTATCTTTATCTCAGCAACCTCCAAACCAAAACCGTTGTGCCAAAATCTACGAAATATTCTGTTCCGGTGGATCTTTCGGAAATTTACATGAATTTCTCTTTATTATTCTACCTTTCTCTTTCTGTCTGTCTGTCTCTTTCTTTCTCTCTCTCTCTCTCTCTCTCTTTTTCTTTCTTTCTTTCTTTCTTTCTTTCTTTCCTTCGAAACAACGAGTCGTACGAATGTAAACGTCATTATAATTTTGGTAGCACACGGATTTCTACGCTTTGTATTGTAATTCGTTGGTTAGCATTGCTTAAATTATACGAATAACCATATGAGATCCTTTTTAGTCGGGCGTGGTTCGTTCATTGCATTTTCTCTCTCTTTCTCTCTTATTGAAAATTCACATCGCATTATACGCCAACCCGATGTTATTATCGTCTTTATCGTAATTCTCTTTTACGAAGGACTACTTTGAATCTTCTTAAGGAGGATTGAAAATAGTTGAAAAAAGAGGAAAGAAAAAAATACGGAAGAAAGTAGACGATATTATTCGTGCTTATTTTTGTAATATATTATCTTTCGCATATCTAAGTTTGATTCCTTTCGATTGATTTCTTTCGATCTAAACTCGAGCTCGTTCGATCGTCGATAATAATTATCTCAACTTCTCGAAATATATTACGATCGTTATAATTAGTTTTATAGTTTTTATGAATATTTTTATTTATTATTTATCTTTACGTATGCGTACAAAGAAATTTTTCGAAATGACCTTTTCATTTATTTATTTATTTATTTATTTATTTATTTATTTATTTGTTTGTTGTTTTATTTATTATTTATCTTTTTATTTTTCCCTTTAAAATTTCCTTTTTAAAAGTTTTCCTTTATTTATTTAATTTTCTTTTTATCTTTTTCCTTTAAAAATTTTCTTTTTAAAAATTTTCCTTTATTTATTTATTCATTTATTTATTCAATCGTCTTTTTATCTTTTACCTTTTAAATCTTCTTTTCAAAAATTTTCCTTTATTTATTTATTTATTTATTCATTTAATTCTCTTTTTATTGTTTTCTTTTAAATTCTCCTTTTCACAAATTTTCCTTTATTTATTTACTTTCTCTTTATATTTCTTCCCCTTAAATATTCTTTTGGAGATATTCCTTTAATTTATTTATGATATTACGAAATATTTTACAAGCGTATACGTTTTATTTGTGCGTTCGAATCTATGTGACATACATACGTAATGCGTTTGGCCGAGATTTTGAGCGTTAGAGAAAACCAAATCAATGCCCAGAAGCAAACGAATGATTAACGAGAATAAAAGGTTTCGTCATAACGGGAAATCGGACAAGCTGTAAAAAATCACGTTGATAGCAAATATTGAACTTTCAATCAAACTCCGCCGTTTTGTCAACGCGTTTCTCCTCTTTTATCGATACTTTCACGATTCGCTTGTCCTTCACTGATTCTCTACAATTTGTTCAACGTTTAATCTCGTTTACTTGACATCTTACAAGAAAAAAAAAAAAATGAAAATAAAAAATAAAAAATAAAAAATAAAAACAAAAAAAAGATATGCAACGCAAGATATAGTAAGGAAATAACAACAATTTGTAAATTTTGAAAATTGAAAGAAGAAGAAAATAAGGATAAAAAACAATCGTATAGAAAAAAAAGAGAGAGAGAACGATTCTAATTTAATTAAATATTTGATTAAATAACGCGATATTGCATTAAATATTGGATTACGAATTTCTTTCACACACACACACACACACACATACACATATATATAAATTTTTATTTATTTATTTTCCTTTTAATTGCTTTTTTCTTGTTTTTCAATGGCTTTTAGTTGTTTGTCAAAAGA
>NC_057704.1:3112027-3114479 GCF_014466175.1 Vespula pensylvanica
TTTTTTTTTTTTTTTTTTTTTTTTTTTTACTACTCTACAAGAAATTTATATTTTATTATACGCATACTGATATAATTGTGTTGTAGTAATTATATCAAATTTACACTTTCAATATGAACTAACGAATAAAAACAATTGACATATAAAATCAACAATTAATTTACAAGATTAATATAAAGTACAAATGAAATTAAGTGAATATAAAAAAAAAAAAAAAAGAAACAATTAACTGTTACGATTACAAAACTATTTAATTAACTTAATTGATAAATAATAAATAAATAAATAAATATAACTTGATTACAAAATTAACAGTAAACAATTACAAAACTAACAATTCATTTATAAAATTAAAGGAAACTTCAACAAATTTAGATTACTTTCAAAAATATTTAATAGATTACGCACGTATATATTGTATGATCTTTATTTTACATATCGTTAAATTAAAATATTATAAAAAATATTACAAAAATATATACATATAATACATTAAAGAGTTTATTACTGAAATCGAAATATTTCTACCATTTTCTCTCTCTCTCTCTCTCTCCCTCTCTCTCTCTCATTCTCTACCGCAAGTAGATTTATTAAAAATTAACATAACAGAGATAGAAATAGTCATTCTTTTTTCCTTCTTTTTTCTTTATTCCTTTTTTTTTTTCGTCTAAACGTTATCTCTCATATTCGTAGAAACATAACTTCAACTCAGGTCGAGTCAACCCACCAGTCCAGAGGGTTCGTGAAACACGAGCCACTCGGAAGTAAAAACACGATGTTCTCTCTTCAAAACCGTCTGTATTTTCTTTTTTCTTTTTTTTTTTACCCCTTCCTTTTTTTTAGTCGTTTTATTATCGAGAGTTATATATTTCCCTCTCTCTCTCTCTCTCTCTCTCTCCGTCCATCAAAGCTACGTGTATCTTTCCCGTTCCATTCGAGTCGGTCGTTATTACGAGCCAGCTTCACCCTCTCTCTTTCTCTTTGTCTCTCTTTCTCTCTCTCTCTCTCTCTTTGTCTCTCTCTTTCTCTCTCTCTCTCTCTCTATTTTGTCCTCTTACCCCTCGTTTTTCTTTCTTTCTCGAACGACGAACCGTTCCTCTTTAGGAGAGAGCAAATCGATAAAATCACCGCGTAAATAGAAACGTATAGTGGCAACGATAGCTAACACGATATTAGAAGAGGGGTTGATACTGTGTGTGAGATAAAGAGAGATAGATAGAGACAGAGATAGAGATAGAGATAGAGATAGAGAGAGAGAGAGAGAGAGAGGGGGAGAGAGAGAAGGAAAAAGAGAATTAGGTAGTATGTACGAGTAGGATGGGAGGAGAAACGGTACTCGGAAGAGGGTTCACGCGACGTATTACCAAAAGCACAGAGGCATTCCCGGTTATGGCGATCGTAAAATCTAAATTACAGGTGCATACACCAAGAGAGGAGGTTACTCCATTCGTTCGTACCTCTATCCGGGTTTTGCATTGGCCGACCGATCGTTCGTCTGCCCTGCTCTAATTTTCACGCAACTCGTTGAGAAGTGGAAATGTATATGTACGATGTGTCTGTATTTATATGTATTTGTATGTTTGTGTGTGTAAGAAAGAGAGAGAGAGAGAGAGAGAGAGAGAGAAAGAGAGGGTAAGAGATTTCAGTTCACCCTTTTCGTTCATCAATCGAATCTTCTAAACGTAAAATTAAAAAGCTTTTCGAAGTGAATCGCTCCTTTAAAAATCAATATTTAATTAAATTATATTATTTTATGCGATAGCATAAATATAGTTGATTTTTGTTTTCTTACTTCGTTGTTATTGTTGTTGTTGTTGTTGTTGTTATTAAAATATGTGTGTGGTATTAGATAATAAACTAAATTAGATAATTGTTTGTAAAAGTTGATTATTGCGAAAGAAACATGAGATTATTTATGAAAAGTGTCATCGGAATATACAATTGCATCGAATATTTCTCTTCGTTTATAAAGCCCGTTTGCTTTGTAAATATATATGTGTAATAGAATGCATCCATATCTGCATATTTATATTATTTATATTATTTACTTACTCTACGTAGTAGAGACGTTGATTACGACTTATACGTGTTTACATTCTGAGTCGGACGGCGTATTTTCGAGTTTAGTCAAATAGAAGGTTAATTATAGTCTTTTACACGACTTGTTGCACACTCCCTTCTCTCCTCTTCGTACTCCTTCTCCTCTTCCTCTTTCTACCCCTTTTCCTCTCTCTCTCTCTCTCTCTCTCTCTCTCTCTCACTCTGTGTCATTCTCACTCTTTCTCTCTCTCTCTCTCTCTCTCTCTAGCTTTCTCGCTCTTTGTCCTTTATAAATACAATTCCCAAGGTGAAGGGAAAAAAAAATTTTACGGAGGTACTTCGAAGTAGTTGCGTGTAAGCGGATTGCATAAAAAGCTGCGATATTAGAGTGTGTTTGAAAAAGAGAGAGAGA
>NC_057704.1:3114608-3117827 GCF_014466175.1 Vespula pensylvanica
GGGGATTAGAGAGGGAGAGAGAAAATCGCGGGTATTTTCGCTAATTACCTCTACTCAAAATTCCGGAAACGTTTTCTGCAAGCATTTCGCGTTTATATATACGCATATAAATATTGGTGTGCGTGTAACATACGTACACACACAAATATACACATACATACATACATACATACATACATACATACATACATATATACATATATATATATATATATATATATATATATGTATACATACGTAATTAGCATCTACCTTTGATAAATTGTATATCTCATAATTCTTCATTTTATTTGCAAGATAATTATATGTGTCTGTATGTGAGAAAATGAAAGAATGAAGGACAATCGTACTTTCATTCTTTTTCTGTTCTTTCTTTTTCTTTTTTTCTTTTTTATTTATTATTTTATTTATTTTTTACTTTGTCATTATTTTATTTTATTTTATTTTAATTAATTTTTTTTTTTTTTTAAGGCATTCGTGAATAAGAACTGTATATATATATATATATATATATATATATATATATATTTGTATGTATGTATATGTCAGTATGTGAGAAAATGAAAGAATGAAGGACAATGGTACTTTTATTCTTTTTCTGTTCTTTTTTTTTCTCTTTTTTATTTATTATTTTATTTATTTTTTACTTTGTCATTATTTCATTTTATTCTATTTTAATTTATTTTATTTTATTATTATTTTTATTTATTTTTTTTTTTAAGGCATTCGTGAATAACTCTGTATATATATATATTTGTGTAATTGTGTATATATATATGTTTGTATGTATGTATGTATGCATGCATTGTGTAACTTCGAGTTATATATTTAGATTTAGTTTAGTTACGTATTAGATTGTATAACTTCGAGTTATATATTAGATTTTAGTTAAGATTAGATTTAAAAAGAGATCGAACGTTTAATAGAATTTAATAGAAAAACGATTATTTTATTATTTTTATCTATCAAAAAGATCGAGTAGGAGTATAAAACGTATATAAAATATTTTCTAGAAAATAATATATTATTATAACAATAAAGTGTATAAGTATAGAATCTCGTTATTTTAACGTTCGTATCATGGTTCTCACTCTTTGTGTTTCAAGACTCGTTTTATTCTTGACTATTTCTCTCACAAAAGTCGTCACACGCATATACACATACATACAAACACACGTATAAAATATACAGATAATCACATTCGATTCAATAAACAAACGACATGTCTACGTTACGTTTTGTTTAATATCACCATATAAAGAAAGATAAAACAATCGAGTCAATGTATCTATGAAAGTTAACAAAGATGAACGAAATAATGCAAAAATGAAATTTCTTTATAAACACCATGTTACTATCACGTCTCTCACGTTATATACTACGTACATTTACGTATATTATAGTTATATATAAGTCACATTCTATAATTTTTTTCTTTTTTTATTTCTCAAAAATAATTCGACGATTATAAACGATTTCATCGATATGATCATCGATGAAAAATTAATGACAAATTAACAATTTGAAAGTTCGAATGAACAATATTCGTAGATATAATGTTATTTCTTTTAATGTTTTTCCACCATAGAAAAAAAGTGAGACAACGAAAATCAATAAAGACGAACGGAATAATACAAAAATGAAATTTCTTTATAAACATCATATTACTATCAAGTTTCTCACGTTATATACGTATATTTACATATATTATAGTTATACTAATATATAAGTCATATATATTACAAGACATTCTATAATTTTTTTATTTTTTTTATTTTTTCTAGACTCGACGATTAGAATCGTAGAATCGAGGATTACAAACGATTAATTATCGATGAAAAATTAATGACAAATTAATAATATGAAAATTTCAATGAACAATATTCGTAGATTGAACTTTATCTTTCTTAAAATTAAACATTTTTATATAAAACGTTTAACGTTTGATGCAATCAAAGATATCTACTTTTTACAAATAGTATCAAAGAAACACATCTCTCTCTCTCTCTCTTTATCTATTTGTTTATCTATCTATTTATCTCTCTTTTTTTCTCTCTTTTTCTTTCGCTGGCTCTTTCTCAATGTAGCTTTAAGAAATAATTTTCTTTAAGAAGTCATTTTCACGTTATTTTGGTGTGGTTAAAATTAAAAATTTTATCGTTCGATCGCTTTTGAAAAATCTAAGACGACGATGATCATGATCGTATTAAAATTAATTATAATACACAAAACTTTTTATTCGATTTATGTACGCACACTTTTATATTTATATATTATTCATATATATACATATATATATATATATACATATATATTTTTTCTTTCTTTTTTAAATTAATATATATATATATATATATATATATATATAATTTATATCAAATTTACTTCAGACAGAGAATATATGTTTATCTGTGTCCGCAACACAGAGGTTTGGATAATAGCAATAAAGAAAAGCATAACAAATATGTCGAGTCACGAATTTCTATGAGAATTATTGAAACCGTCAATAATAGTAATAGTAATAGTAATAATAATAATAATAATAATAATAATAATAATAATAATAATAATAATATTAGTAATAGTAGTAGTAGTAGTAGTAGTCGTAGTAATATTGATACTATTACTATTGTTAGTAGTAGTGGTAAAATCATGTGGGAAATACAATTATAAGTTTTATTGTCTAGTGCTTTTCGCTTTATGCAATACATAGATTTTGTTACCAGCTAGTCGAACCTCGACGGGACGCGTTTGTATTATTAAAGAGCGTATGTCGAAAAGTAAATGTGATTATGAAGCTTCGCTATTTATTTATTTACTCCTCCATCTCGTTCATATCGATATAGATAACTATAGAGAATTATATATACATACATACATCATATATATGATAACGATGATGATGATGATATTTTTATTTTTATTTTATTATATATATAGTATATATTATATATATTACATATATTCTATATATATTGTATCTATATTCTATGTATATTATATATATATATATATTTTATGTATATATTACAAAAATATATATTACATAAATAGCTTTCATTACTTAATATTCGAAGAAATACAATATCGATTATCATTATATTGATATATAATATTAAATATTATATTTATACATGAATGAATACATATGTTTATATATAATGTTTAATAACTAAATTTTGTATTTTATACATACAATAAATATCATAAAGATTTTTT
>NC_057704.1:3117927-3123028 GCF_014466175.1 Vespula pensylvanica
GCTTGTCTCGAATACTGTATAACAACGAGCGATTATATATCTCGTTGAGAAGAACAAAAAAAAATTATAATATTGTTTTCAGCGATAGATTTTAATTATTAAAACGTATGCTAGATCATAAAACCATAATGTTCGGTTCTTTTTTTTTTTTTTTTTTTTTCTCTTCGTTCTTTCTTATTAATATATTCTACGGAGGATATTTATATCAAAGTTCGAACGAGATTTAACGATTTATCTTTCGAGATAATGATTTAAGTTTTCCTTTTTATTTATTTATTTATTTATTTATTTATTTATCTATGTTGTTTTCAATCCATAAAATATGTACCGCAGAAGGGAAAATAATTGAAAGATCAATCGAAGCGAATCGTTTTGTTAGAACAAATTCGATACAAATTTGTAGAATAGTTTTTATTTTGTTTAAATAAATATTCGTTCTTTTATCGAATAAAATAATTATATTCTTTTTCCTTTCTCTCTCTCTCTCTCTCTCTCTCTCTCTCTCTCTCTCTCTCTCTCTCTCTCTCTCTCTCCCTTTATTTAAAAATTTTTTCTTTCTTTTTTGTCAAGATATATTTAATCTCGACATACATATTTTTTGTTCTTTCAGTATAAATTACATTTATGTTACGGTTTCAAAGGATGTTGCATGATTTCTGTTTTTTCTTTTTCGTTTCGTTTTATATCCTTCATACTCTTCATTCATTTTATTTATTTATTTATTTATTTATTTATTTATTTATTTATTTATTTAATTTTTTTTTACACGGTCTTCGTCCGAGTAAAACATTTAATTTTTCATTCGCTCAGGGCATTTAGCATATAGAAAAACTCTCGAATATATTCGAGACTTTTCTGTATCGCAAAAGCATCATAATTCGTATAGAATAACATGTATAATATTTTTTGCTAGATTCCCCTGTAGCTTTTCTTCGCGGCGGAAGATAGTCATTTTTAATAAGCGACAGAATAGAGAGCGATCCTACTACATATCGTTGTAGCTCGTAGTATTTTCGTTGGTTGGTAAAACGTATACGAGATATCTCGGTAGAGTATATATATCTATATACTTATCTACGTACCTAGCTACCATCTCCACTTAAATCGTAAATTATCAATTTCTCTCGGATATTTAATGTAAACCATCTTACGGCATAGGAACGTATTTTCATACCAATGTACGGTACCTTAGAATAATAAGCGTTATTTAAACCGGTCGTAATCCATAAATCGTAAACGTTTAGTTCAAGTTTTATCTCTCTAATCTTAATCTTTATATATATATATATATATATATATATATATATATAATTATTGCTAAAGTTAAGAAACAAAGTAGTAATCGTTGGGTCATTTTAATATATTTTTCATCTTTCAAAATACAGAGGTTGAAATTAAAAATAGTATAATAAGATAGGATGATGTATGAAATATCTCATTTTAGTTTCAAGCTATTCTATCTTGGAAGATAAAAAATTTTGTATAAATATAAACGATATACATATATATATATATATATATATATATATATATCGCTCATTTTTATACAATATTTTATATATACATAAATATATATATAGAATATTTATAAATATCTATATATTAATATATATCTATATATTAATATAATATATGTAGATATAAATAAAATAATATAAATATAATAAATATAATAAAATAAAATAAATATAAATCGCCCATTTATATATATATATATATGAATATATATAATACATATATATATAAATATATATATATGTATTATATATTATATATTATATAAAACATATAAACATATATATATATATACACACATATATAAATAATATTATCGATTGAAATAATACTAAAAACGAAGAAGAAAAAATAGAACCAAAAAAAAAACGTAGAAAATAATAATAATAATAATAATAATAAAAAAAAAAAAAAAAAGAAATACTGCAGAAATGGACATCAGCGTTCACTCGTTGAGATACCTAATTATATAAATATATTTATATATTATATCTATATATATATATATATAGAAATTTGAAATTCCTTTATCAACGTCACCACAACAACAACGCCGTTGGCGTCTCCTTAATTTAACGTAAATAAAATTTGTCAAATTTGTCAACGCGCATCGCGTACCTAATGAAAATGAATAACGAACGAAAAACGTAATGAATTTTTACCCCTCGGATAGGTCGAGTACCGTGTGAGAGGTGCGAGTGCGAATACGAGTGCGCGAGTGCATTCGCAATGTTCATTTGAAAGATAAATACGGCATTCGTTCTGTAAATTAACAATACTTCATAATGTCGCACGTAAATTTATTCGAAGTGTACGGAAGCACGGAAACGAGTAGTACGATCGATTAATAAAATCATATACTCATACAAGCGACTTTGCGTTTTGCCGAATAAAAAGAAATCTCTCTCGGAACGCAAATCTACGTATGTATTTCATTTCGTTATAATTTCAAATTGGTTTAATATTTTATGATATATCCTGTATCTTCAATGTATACGTATCTTTACGAGAGAAGTTTTAATTTTTATTTTTGTCTTTTTCTTTCTTTCTTTCTTTCTTTCTTTTTTTTTTTTTTTTTTTTTTTTTTTTATTTATTTGTTCGTTTATTAATTTTTTTCTTTCTTTTTTTTTTTTTTTTTCGTTTTATTTTTGCTTTTTATTCGTTTATTCATTCGTTCTTTTCTTTTTTCTTTACTTATTAGTCTTTTATTTTTATTTATTTATTTACTTATTTATTTATTTAATTTTGACGCAATATTAAAAAGAGGGAGTGGAAAATATGTTTATATATATATATATATATATATATGTCTTTCTCTCTCTACCGTACGTTAGATCGATTTCATAAAAATTGAATTTTCTTCGAAGATAAATTATGTTGAGTAATGATGTTTTAAAAATTTTCAAAATAAATTACACACTCATTTATATGTATATATATATGTATACGTATATAATATATATATATATATATATATATATATATATATATAATACGTACATAACATACGGTATGTCTCTTATGATAAGTGTTGATCAGAATTATTAAAAATTATTATACTCTGTCTTCTTTTTTATTTATTTTCTTACTTTCTATTTCTCAAAAAATGGCGCTAAAGATAAATTTCCTTTTCAAGATTCATTCATTTTGAATGAACCCGTTAAAGATTCAAACGGAATATATCATTTGAAAGATCTTTTGATTCTCTTTACAATGCTCTATTATTTTTTTTTTTTTTCTTAAAATTTTGAGTTAATAGTTTTTGAGAAATGTGTTACAAAGTTTTAAATTAAAAAGAAAAAGAAGAAGAAAATGCTTTTATTTTATGAAATATTTAAAATTAGGTATCTCTACGTCGAACACACATACACACATATGTTTGTATGTATATGTATATATATATACGTACATTACAGCAAACACACACACACACACACATGTATACGGTAATAAAATCTTTGCTTTCGGTGTCGCGTCGTATATTTCCCAGTAGATCCGGTGTAATCCGATCCAGCATTTCTCAACTATACGTCGCTGAAGTTCTTCTAATGAAGCTCAGTGTTGGTTCGGTGGTACATATTTTGCATTATAAATATTCCCATAGGGGAAAGAAAAAATAATCAATGGGTGTTAATTATCGGGAAAATTTATTTGTTTTAAAAATTGTTGGTACACGTAGGTATCACAATTGTAATTGTATGTGTTTAGAAACTTCGTCGTGTTTGAAAAAAAAAAAAGAAAGAAAAAAAGAAAAGGAGAAAAAAAATGAAAATATCGTCGACATATTTTCTACGATCAATCGACGAATAATTCGTATCTCTGAAATAAAATCGACGTCTCTTCGATGAAAATTATTTCGATAAAAGGAATCGACTGAATATAATTTTGTTACCCAAGATAACAATCAACAAATTCACTGAAATATACCGTATCTGCTGCAATATGTTTGATGTATATCGGAGAAAAGATTTTATTACTGCGTCGATATACGTCGGCGATACGCATTTTGAATATTTAACTAAGTAAAAAATTCTTTCCAATTCGAAACTTCGAAATGCGTTAATTCGAGAACTATTCAATCGAAATTAAAAGAGAAACGAATAATCCCAGGATTTTAAAGAGAATTAAAATTACTTTTCGAAGGATATATGGCGATTGATTTCTATTGAAGTTGAAGATTTTTCAGTGATATTTTTCATTCTTTTAATTGGTTAAGCCCAAAAAGATAGATGAATGTACGATGAGAAGTTGTATCTTTTCTATCTATTTTTCTTCAAAAACCAAATTTATCCGACTCGTTTCTCGAGAAAAAAAGAATTATTAAATTTTATAATAATACTGTTAAATACTTTTTGTTGATATATATATATTAATTATAATACATAATATATAATATATATATATATATATTAATATATATATATTAATTTAATGTGTGTGTGTTCAGAATATATTAAGAATACCTACACACAAACACATACATATGCACATAACCACAAACGCACAGTATCCTTAGAAAAAATATTCATCAAGATCATTATAAAATCTAATGATTATATAACACACACACACACACACACATACACACTTAATTCTACCATCTTTCTTGTCTTACTAATTCTCTTCTTCTTCCCATCTTTCAAAATCTATTTTCACAACGATTTCTCTTTCTCTTTCTCTTTCTCTCATTATCTCTTTTCCCTTTGCTCTTTCCCTCTGAATCTCTTCTCATCTTTCTCCCTTTCGTCGCGAGGGAGAAGGGGGGGGGATACACGAGGGTCGAGGCCAGACTAAAAACGCGATACTCTTGCCCCATGTCGGAATTACCAACTCGCTGGCATAAACTTGCGTGTGTTCGTACACACACTCACTCATCTATACACATATATATATATATATCTACAGTGGTGAGTAAAACTCGAGGGTAGTTGCGAGGGTAGGTGGTTGGTTCGAAGTAGGGGCAAAGAAGGGGAGGGTGGTTGAACGCCGGTTTGCGAATGGAGGGAAAACAGACGTGGTTCGTTCCTGAATTTGGCGTTTAAATCCCTCGTCTATCCTCTCTCTCTCTCTCTCTCTCTCTCTCTC